>NC_050575.1:379140328-379345328 GCF_011100635.1 Trichosurus vulpecula | reverse complement strand
TGACATCAAGCACGGCAGAGAACGTCAAGCTGCTCACCCCATCCTGGATATCAGCCAACTGCCTGGCACAGCCAGACTTTCCTCTGATGTACTTTGCTGGTCTGGGCCTCAGTTTCCCTATCTGTAAAATCAGAGTTTTGGACTAGATAATTCTAAGGCACATTAGCTTTTTAAAAATTGTATCTGTCCTCCAAAAATAAAAGCAACTGATGGAGCCCTGTCCTGGCAAGACCATGGACCTTACCATTTCCCTGCCCCTAGGCATCTCATGGTGTATTCCAGATTATGCAGGTGGCATGGGCATACAGCACCCAGATATCAAGGGTATCAGATTAGATGGCAGAGACAGTCTAGACCAATTCCATCATTTTGCAGATGGGAAAAACTAAGCCCAGACAGGAGAAGGGATTTGTCCTGGGTCACACAAGTGATTCATGGAAATGCTTGGACTAGTGTTTGTGTGTTCTGACTCCCGGCCAGGGGCTTCCACTGTGTTACATTGCCCCTCATGGGAGGGAAGTGGGAATCCCACACGCATGAATCCCAGAGCCTGGAGTCCTGTGTACATCCCATGGTGAGACTGCTGATCCCTCCAGCCTATAGCTCTGTACCTGCCAGGGGGTCTAAGGAGCAGTGTGAGGACAGGGAATGCACAGAACATGATTATTCTGCTTCACATAAAAGTGCCAAACTGCTTACCAGATAAAGTACAGTCCTCCCAAATTCCTTTGTATTTATTTAACTTTGCACATGTTTATATGTGTACGTGCCACCTCCTACTCTAAGATGTCAGTACCTTAAGATCAGGGATGGCATTTTTTACCTTCTATTCCCCGTGACTTACACTCCACCTCTCACATAGCAGGCACCTAATAATTGCTTATTGATTGATTCAATTATAACTCAGTGTTTAGTCTTCCAACAGTTTTGTCCACCCCGCCCCCAGACTTACTTCCCGTTCCCTCCCTGACATGGACTGATTGCAGCCAAAATGGCATCAAAGTCCTTCATAACCCTCCCAGACTCCTGATACCTTACCTCCCCCTGTGTATTCTAGGACCTGGTGACACCAACCTCCCTGCTGTTCCTCACATAAGACATCTCTTGACTCCGGTCGTTTTCATTGGCTATAATGCCATGCCTGGAATGCTCTGCCTCCTTCATCTACACCTCCAAGTTTCCTTCAAATCCTGCTTTCTTCAATAAGCCTTTCTTGACCCCACTTAATTCTCTGCTTTCTCTCTGAGATTGCCTCCCAATTTCTCCTGTGTATTCTGGCTTGCAGGCTGCTAGGCGGCTCAGTGGATAGAGTGCTAAGCCTGGAGTCAGGAAGACTCATCTTTGGGAGTTCAAATCCTGCCTCAGACACTTACTAGCTGTAAGACCCTGGGCAAATCACTTCACCCTCTTTACCTCAGTTTCCTCATCTGTGAAATGAGCTGGAGAAGGAAATGTCAAACCACTCTAGTCCCTCTGCCAAGAAAACCTCAATTGGGGTCACAAAGAGTCTATATAGGAATGAAACAAAAACATCTTGCTTGTACATCATTGTTTGCATCTTATCTCCCCCATTAGACTGAATTCCTTGGGAGTAGAGATTGTCTTTTACCTTTCTTTGTATACCTAGTACTTAGCAGGGGGATACACATATCAGGGCCTGGCACATAGAAGATGCTTAGTAAGTATTTTTGCCTAATTTACTATAATAGTTGGTAAGATAAGACCTTTTATGGTCTTATCTCCCTACAGTATTCCCCTTCTTTTTATTGTGCTTCTGCCCTTGGGAAAACAGATGCTCAAAGTTTACTCTCCAGTGTAAAAAGAGATCCCCCCTCTCATTTGTTCAGTTCAACCAAAATGTATTAAGCACTTAACTATGTGCAAAGCCTTGTGCTGTGTGCTGGTGATCCAGAGATACAATGCCTCCCTGACCTCAAGGAGCTTACAGTCCCATTGGGGAATATGACCTGTATATAGATAGAAGGTACTGTGAGATAGCAGAAAGAGAGAGATGGAAATAAAGTCCTCTAGAGAAATGGGAGGAGATGGACGATCCTTGTAGCATTGAGGTGGAGAGGTCAGGCTGGGAGGGCAGTTGGAGAAGATGACATAGAGGAGGTAAAGTCTTGGGGAGAAGAAGGATTTCAAGGGGCAGGGATGAGGAGAGAGTTATGTATGTATGGAGAGTAGCCTGTGGGAACCCATGTGTGGAGGTAGGTCAAGGTTAGCTAGAGTGTAGTATGTGTGTATGTGTGTGTGTGTGTGTGTGTGTGATGTGTTGTAAAATAAGCCTAGAAAAGTAGGTTGGAGCCAGATTATGAAGGTCCCTAAATGCCAGATGAAGAATTGGATTTTTACATAAAAATGATAATAGCTAATGTTTACGTAGCACGTTGAGGTTTACTAAGCACTTCAATATGTTATTTCGTTTGATTTTCATAATAGCCCTGTGAGGTAAGTGCTACTGTTAATTCCCTTTTACAGATGAGGGAACCGAGGCTGAGAATGGCCAAATGACTTGCCCAGCTATTAAGCATCTGAGGCAAGGTTCAAATACAGGTCTCCCTGACTTTCAGTCCAGCCGTCTATGACAGCCCATGGTGGTGGTGGACTAATCTTGGGGTCAGGAAGGTTCAAATCTCTCCTCTGACATACACTAGCCATGTTATCATGGGTAAATCACTTAACGTCTGAGTGCTCCAGGCACCTTCTGTTACTATAAAGTACATATTAGTGGAAGGATTTTCCACACTGGGAGTTTGCAGCAATAATATCACAAGCCTGGAACAAAATAAAACAAAAGGACAATAGAACATCACAGAAGGTTTCTCAGTAGAGGAGTGATCTGGCCAGACTTTGCGTTAAGAAGGCTATTTGGTTCCCTGAAAGCTACCTGCTCTTGGTTTTCAGGAGGTCCCCTTGGAGTGTCCTGGGCCTTGATCTAAGTCCTAGCTACGATTCATTTCCTTCACACCCTTCAGAGTATCCTGTTCACCCTCATCTTTTGAATTCTTTCTGGGAACACATTGAGGGCCAGCAAAGGATGCTTCCAACTTGGATAGGGGAAGGAGGGAGTCCCCATGAGGATCATCCTGGGAATATCCCATCTGGTATAGCTCTTGAACTGGTACCCAGCAGCTGTGAGAGCCCAAACTCCTTAGCATCATCACAGGGCTGAGGAGCCACCTCAATCCACACCCATGGAGAGACCCTTGTCCAGAGGTACCTGGGAGCACTGGGAGTGGAGGGACCATGGGACACTGCCAGGCACCCCCTGTAATTCCCTTTCCCCAAAGTGGGCTGCAGCCTCAGTCCATGAACCTTCCCTTCTGCCACCTTTGTATGGGAGAGACTATCGTGCAATCTAGAGGCTATCCATCTTCTTCCTTCCCTGAACAGCCCCTGATGCCCACCAGACACATAGAGAAAGGCTAGGTATCCATCTGAGAGATATTTAATGTTTCTCAGGTTTGAGATACAAAAAACTGAATGGAGGAGAGAAGGTGATGCAGAGACTAGCCCAAAAGAAGGATCACTCACTGTACAGGTCTGACAGCCCCACCTTAATCATTATAACAACCAGACTTTTCCACCCAATAGCTGATCCAAGCAATAACCTTAGGAGGGAGGGCTCCCCTCCTCATGGGTGTATATGTGGGTGGGGATAACAAAGGAACACCCAAGACCCCTACCTCCTCAGCCTCCCAGAGAAGACCCTCCCATATAAAGAGCCCTGGTCAGAGATGACAAATGGCCCTTGGGACAGAGAAAGCCATGTCCTGGGTGGCGGCAGCCTATTCTCCCATGCAGGAATGATCCTGTGTCTGGGGAAGCCCCTGTCAAAGGCCTAGGCCCAGCCTGGAGGCCTTCGGGTAAAAGAGGATCTATGATTACAACATTCAGCAATCAGATGAAAAGAAGGGGAAAAAACCAAGGAGGGGAGGGGAGAAGCAGGCTTGAGGAAGGCAGAGAAAGGAAGAAGCTATTTGTACTAGAAACCAAGGTGTCTGTGAAGGTCATCACCATTGTCCCCATCTCGTAAACCACTCTGGCTTTCTTCATTTGCCCACCTGAGGAATAATCCCTATCAGGCTTCTCAGTGAAACTGGGTAACTGACCCCTTAGAGACCTTATTCTAGGTACCTGGCC
Source organism: Trichosurus vulpecula (assembly GCF_011100635.1). Lineage (NCBI taxonomy): Eukaryota > Metazoa > Chordata > Mammalia > Diprotodontia > Phalangeridae > Trichosurus > Trichosurus vulpecula. The sequence continues at coordinate 379,341,179 of NC_050575.1, read as the reverse complement.
AAGCCTGTGCTGTGGAAGGGTTTGAGGGGGGACAGATATCTCCCCTTCCCCCACCCCACAACATGCATACACACACACACACACACACACACACACACACTCACATGGTCCAAAGCAGTTGAGAGGAATGAGGGCAGATGAAGCCTCAGGTTCCCAAATGCTGAGACACCCCGACCGGCAGGGGACTCGGGGATTCCCAGGCCAACCTCTGATCCCTCCCAACCTGGCCCAGTGTTGGGAAGGACTCTTCATAGGTCTCCTCAGTTGAAGGGGGTTTGAGGGTAGAGCTGGTAATGCAGGAGGAAGGAACAGAAGCAAAGGGCAGCTGGGGTAGGAAGCAGCCACCTGAAGCCCTCTGAACAGGGCCAGCGTTAGGGGCCACCCCAGGGAAACAAGGAAGGAAAGATCCAATCAACCAGGGCCCTAGGCATGCTCAGATTTCAGCTCCTTGTTCTCTTCTTCATCTACAGGATAGCCTAGAAGCTGTGATGAAGAAGAAGGTCAGGGTGGTGTGGTAGAGGAGGGTCCCTTCTGATCTGATTCCCCACCTCTGGGGTGGCTGATACTCAGCCCAAGTTCAGCCAGTAACCTTGACCCCTGCCAAGTGCATTCTCTGGACCCCTTAACACCATACAGGGACTCTCTCCTCATCTTCCTTCTCTCCTTTCCCTCCCTTCCCCATTCCCTGCCACTGACCCCTCAGATCTCAAGGCTACAGCCGACCAGCTCTGTTGAACTGGATAAGCCATCGGGCATTGGCGGTGCCTGGACTGAGGCACCCATGGTCCTCTGGTGCCATCAGCGGCTGCAGTTCCTGCTGCTCAGGGGCATCCGCGCTGCTCTCGCTACGAGAGCGGCCTGCCTTGGCAAGACTCGGGGTGAAGGTGAAGCCAGCATGAGGTTCAGGTGATGGAGTAATGAGAGCAGCCAGTGGGTCCCGGAGCTCATCTCCCCGAGGTGGGACGCAGGCCAGAGGGTGGGCTGCTCTCAGGGCAGCCTGGGTGCAGGGTGGAGATGCCAGGCTCTCCAGGGATGAGATGCTCTGATTCCACCCCGTCTGCATGTCCACAGGCACAATCTTGGTGGTCTCCGATGACACATACACTGCCAGGTCCCCCTGCCCGCTCTTCCAGGGCAGCTCTTTCTCAGCACAGGTTGGTGAAGGGGGAATGATTCGTGGGCTCGGGCACACCTCCATGCTCCCTGGGGACATAGCACACAGCTCAGGAGACACGTGGCCCATTGGGGACTTAGGGAAAGCTAGCAAGGAAGGCCTCCCTGATCACCAGCTCCTCTCCTAGGGGGTTTACTAGGACTGCATTCTCAGGCCAATATTATTATTATTCCATGTGGGACAGGAGAAAGCATGCAGGATTTAGGATCAAAGGTTGGAGTTTGCCCAGCTCTGCCATTTAACACCTTGTGACTTTGAAGGTGCCATCTCTCTGAGCGTTCTCTATAACACGAGGAGGTTGAACTAGACAGTCTCTAAGGACATTGGTTCTATGATTTGTCACTGGGACAAAATGAGTCAAAGGCAGGAGCCAAGCGGGCCAATAACCCCAGTGAAGAAGAGCCAAGGAACAGGGATGGCCCAGGGAAGAAGGCAAGTCACTCCTTGGTATGGGTCAATGCCTGCATGACTGCTGCACAGACAATAACATCTTGCCCCAGAAGCAGCCTGCCTGCTCACCCGCCCCCCCCACACACACACTCTAAGCCAGAACGAGGGGACAGAACTCCAGGCCAGGCTGACCAAGGGCTCAGACCTGGACCCCATATCTCTGATCTCCAGGCCTGCAGCCCTGTGTAGTAGGGGCTGAATCCTAGAGTGAGTGCTATCGTCACCCCAAGCCTGGATTCGTGACACCACGGCTAAAATACTAGTCTTGGAATCAGGAAGGCCTGCATTCAAATCTCTCCACTGATGCTTACTTAGCTGGGTTACCATAGAGAAGTCATTTCACCTCTGAGCCTTACTTTCCTTATCTGTAAAATGGGAATAATACCCTTAAGGGGTGGTCTTATTTGCTTTCTGGCAATTTTAAAAGTGCTCTCTTTCTCTCTCTCTTTCTCATCTATCTTTCTCTCTTTCTCTGTCTCTCCCTCTTTTCTCTTTTCTCTCTGTCTCTGTCTCTCTCCTTTCTCTCTCTGTCTCTGTCTCTCTCTCTCCAAGTTGAAACTATCTGGGTCAAGAGGGAGATTAAGAAGTATCTGGAACCCAAGTAGGGAAACCCAGAAATGTTCTTTATTTGGGGGCAGGAGGCAAAGGAGACGAATTGTGCATTAACTGAGGTGAGTTGAGAATCGGGTAAGTGGTGGATGAAGCGAGCAACAGGGTTGGAAAGAGAGGGTCCCAGGGAGGAAGAACCAACCTGGCCTGAGAGCAGGAAGCCAGCCCAGCTCACCCGCCCTGAGCCCAGCAGAGGGCTGACCCACCCACAGGCGGCCGCTCGGACAAGCAGGAAGAAAAACCACCGCCGTTCCCAAAGGTCAGACGTTATGATTCAAAGTGACACATCTGCTGAAAGGCCTGGGGCGGGATTACACTGAAGGTAGCACTGGGGCCGGACAGCTGCGGGCAGTCACAGAATCTCAGATCGTCCTTAGAAGGGACGTTAAGACCTAGCTAGTCCAATTCTTTGATTTCACAGATGAAGAGACCGAGGCCCAGAGACGGGAATCGATTGGCCCAGTCATGCAGCAGGTGACAGAGCTGGGAACACAAGCCCAGGTCACCTGATCCATAGAATCATAGACTTAGAGCTGGAGGCCGTGGAGTCCAACCCCCTTGTTTAATAGGTGAGGAAACTGAAACAGAGAGGCTGGGGGAATTGTCCAGGATCATACAGCTGCTAAGTGTCTGGGGTGGGATTTGAACTTGGGTCTTCATGACTCCAAGCCCAGGGTCTCTCCATTACCCTACATACCTACCTTTTGTCCAGTGCTATTTCAAATCTACCAGATTCCCATACAGTAGAGTTTAGTTATTCAAACTAAAAAATTAAATGATTTGGGCCCCGGTGGATTCAGGTTCTTCTACTTGGTCAAGCTGGCCTCCCTTACTCTGTCCAGACCCATTGGTTCTGGCCATTGGGTAAAGGGAGTCATTTGGGGTCAGCTTGGGGGCTGAAAAGAGAAGGGAATGAGGGTATATCCTGGCACTTCTTGGGGGAAAGGGGAAATATACCATTACCTGGCACTTTGTGCTCTTGGAAAACCTCACTGGTGGCCCGGGCCACAAAGACGATGCCCTCGTCATCATCCTTCTCTGTCTCTGAGCTGTCACTCTCCTCTTCTGACTCCACTGCTAAGATCACTGCAGCTGGGCAGAAACAGAAGCAGGGGCAGGGGACTCAGACCAGTGGACCCCCTTCTTGGGGAATCACAAAGTCTCACTGTAGGGGAGGGACCTCAGAGGGCATCTATTCTAAACCCACCATGAAGTGGGAATGCCTTCTTATTGCCATCTCTGGTAATCAGGTTCTGTCACAAGGAACTCATTCCCATGAGTGGGCTGGTTTCAATTTCCCTCACCATCTTTTTTGGAGGCAATCGGAATTAATTGGCTTGCCCAAAGTCTAACTGAGTGCCTAAGACTGGATTTGAACTCAGGTCCTCCTGACTCCAGAGCTGCTGCTCTATCCACTGCACCACCTAACTGCTCCACCCACCCCATCTCATTAACCTTCCTCTGGAAGTGTTGTAGCTTGTCATAGGATATAGAACTAGGAAGGTCTTCAACATTAATTAATTAATTCAATGTGGGATTAAATAATCTCCTCCCTTCAGTTTTACTGGTGAAGCCCAGATGTGAAGTGCTGAAGGTCATGAAGGTAAGCAAGCAAAGGAACAGAACCATGATTTTAATATCTGACTTCAAATTCCATACTTTTTCCATAGTCAGTATGCTCCCTAAAATGTGGTCCCCAAAGAGGAACATAAGACTCCAGATGTGGATAGCCCTGAGCCAAAGACGATGAGGCAAGCAGCTTCCTTCTTCTAGAGACCTTCCTCCCATTGATCTCCCCTGTGATTATATTAGCTGATCTGGCTGCCTTGCCACGCATGGCTTAAACTGAGCTTACAGTCACGAAAAACTCTAGGTCTCTCTATCCTAGGTCTCTCTATCCCAAAGCCCCAGGTTAGCTCTTCCAGGGATCTGGTTCAACCTGGTCCCTGCCCCTGGGTCTCATGTGGAAATATGATACAAGTCAACACACCATGGAAAAAACTTCCTTCTTACAGGAGGCAGGGAGGTGACAAGCTAGGGTTCATGGAGCCTGTCAAATGAGAGGCAGCTATGTCATTGGAGGGCACTAGATTTGGAGTCCAGGGGCTTGGGTTCAAGTCTCAGCTCTGCACCTTGCCAGCTGGGCACCTCACCTGTCCAGTCTGTTGTTGTCTCATCATTTTCCCCTTCACAACATCCCTTGCCTACATCCTCTTTCTCTAACATGGCACCACCGCCCTGGTGCAGATATCTCAAACTCAACATGTCTAAAACAAAACTCATTGTCTCTCCTTTCCAAACCCTCTCTTCTTCCAAATTTCTATATTACTGTAGAGGGTACCAGCATCCACCCAGTTATCCTCAACTTCTCTCTTGAACTCCCTCCATATGGTCAATCTGTTGCCAAGTCTTTTCTCCCTCTATAGGATGTCTTGCATATGTCCCCTCAGAATGCCACCTCCCAGGCACCAGCTTGCATCACCTCACATCTGGATTACTGCAATAGCCTGCTGGTGTCATTCCCTGCCTCAAGTCTCCCCCCACTACAATCTCTCTTCCATTCAGCTATCATAGTGATCTTCCTCAAGGGTAGGACTGACCACGTTGATAGAGATGGCGTCGCAACTTAATACAGATATAGATAGATATCCCAACTTAATAATAATATGTATGTAGATAATATAGATCCCAACTTAGTAAATTTCAGTGGCTCCCTATTACCTCCTGGATCAATGATAAAAGTCTCCATTTCACTTTAAAGGCCCTTCTCAACCTGGCCCCTTCCTATCTTTCTAGTCTCCTTACCACTGACTCTCCTGACTCTTCCTCTAGTACCCTTCCCACTATGCCAGACTCTTCTTATATTTCCTACAACACTTGGCACAGGAATGGGCACACAGTAGGCTGGTTGATCAGTCACCTCACTAGCCAGTACCACATCACTCCTCTCCCCGGTTCCTTCTCCCTCAGCTTGCCTGTGTCCGGTAAGTTTGGGGCTCGATGAGGTTTCCCATTAGGAGTCTCTTTGTCTGCTGAACCATCCTTCTGGAGACAAAGGAAAAAAGCCTGAGTCACCCCTGGACCTTGGCACCCAGATTCCGATTCGCTACCTTAATAGGGTACCAAGATGCAGGACCAGCCCCACCTGGAGGTCAGGTAGGAGGTGGGAATCCATATCCTTAGCCCAGACAGAGGTGACTTCCTCAATTTCAAAAGAAGTCACCTCCTGAGACTCTGGTTGCTGCCAAAGTGGGCTGACTTACTCACAAATATGACTCTGGCCTTAGGGCAGATAATCAGGGTTTCTGGCTTTCTTTTTCCAAATCCCAGTCTCCAGGACCTAAGCATGTTGCCTCCATAGTTGATAACAAAGATGTTGTATGCCACTCCCCAATTTCCCCAATTTACTCTCAAACCTCGATAAGATCATAGGATTTGGACATTGAAGGAACCTTAGGTCTAGAGAGTAAGGGATTAGTATAAGGGCAAGTTAGTAGCAGGGTTGGGGTTCAACCCCAGACCCTCTGATGCCAAATACAGGGCTTTTCAAACCTAGCTCAGCCTGTGACTCCCCAGATGAATTCTCCACCTCCACTCCGAGCCATCTTAGGCCAGCTCCCTTCTCTGATTGGAAAACTCCTCCTGGTAATGGAACAGGAAGATCTTCCCCATCCATTAATAGGCTAATGTGACCACATGTGTTCAATCACGATGTCTTGCAGCTTTAAAACTCCAGCTCACAGCTGTGATGCATCCTGGGTCATGTAGAGCCCATTGGGGGAAGAACTTGCTTAAAGGGGAAGCTTGATTATGGGGAGGCTTGTTTGCTTGAAGGCTTTCACGCCTTTTGGTAATTAGGCACTGTGTTTGCTTATCAGAATGTACACCTCCTCTAGGACAGGGACTGTCTTCTCTCTGCTTGTGTTTATATTCCAAGCACTTGGCACATTGTAAGCATTTAATAAATGCTCTTACCTATCTAATCTATAATCTATCCATATCTAATATCTATTTATCTGTTCGTATCTATTTGTTATCTCTTGTCTATCTACTTCTGTCTAAATCTATTATCAATCCACCTATCCCATCTATCTAGGTCTATCAATCTATATCTATCATCTATCTATATCTACCTATTATCTATCCATATCTATCTATCATCTATATCTATCATCTATATCTATCACCTATCCACATCTATAATCTATCTATATCTATCTATCATCTATCTGTATCTATCACTCATCTATCTAGCTACATCTACCTATCATCTATCTGTCATCTATCTCTATCTATATATCATCTATCTATATCTACCTATCATCTATCCATATCTATCTATCATCTATATCTATCACCCATCCATATCTATAATCTATCTATATCTATCATCTATCTATCTATATCATCTATCTCTATCTATCATCTATCTATATCTATCGCTCATCTATCTACATCTACCTATCATCTACTTGTCATCTGTCATCTATCTATATCTATCTACATATCTATCATCTATATGTATCTGTCTATCTATCATATCATCTATCTATATCTATCTTTTATCTATATCTATCACCTATTTATCCATCTATCTATCTATCTCCACTAGAGAAAGAACTATAGGATGGACTTGGAAAGGTTAAGGGGATACACAGGCAAGCTATAATCCCTGAGTCTTTCAAAAGGTAAAGCTGCGCAAACAGTCAGCTGGGCCCCTTCAATCATCATCCTCGTCATCTCTCACATTTATATAACACTTTATGGTTTGTCATTTCCTCACAATGGCCTATCTTGGGCTGCCTGTTTTCCACATCTCTCTTGCTCTCCAGGACTGGCTCCAGGCAGGGGAGGGCAGAGTGCCCAGAACTCCCCACAAGCATCAGCCTCAACCAGCAGCCACAAAGAGAAAGGATGCTGTCTGACCCTGTGAAGGGGATGGGAGAATCGGGGGGAGAGAGACTACAGGGGAGGGACTCACCTTCCGGCCGGCCTTCCGGAGCCTTAGCTTGCTCTTAGAGAGACACACATTGTGCTTGGTGGACTTGAAGGACTCCAGTCTCCGCTTCATGTTCTGTTGAAATACTTCCTTGTCCTGCCGGGCCTGGGCATCCTCTGAGATAAAATGGCGGCTACAGCTGGCCTTGTACTATAAACAACAGCGCTTGGTGAGGCCCTGGTTAGTGCCACCCCACGGCTCCCACAAGGGCCCTTGCTGGTCATCTTTGAGCCTTCTCTGTTAATCCCCTCTCCCCCTTCAGCTGCCAAGTCCTAGGATCTTAGAACTAAAGCTAGAAAGGGGTCTTAGAGGTCATCTAGTCCAGGGATTCAGAATCTTTTTTGTGTATCCTGGGCCCCTTTAGCAGCAATCTAAAGAAACCGATGGACTCTTTCTCAGAATCATGTTTTTAAATGCATAAAATAAAATATGCAAGATTATAAAGGAAACCAATTCTATTGGAATATATGTGTGTGTGCATAATAGTTATCAAAATATGTTTCTAAGTTCATGCACTCCAAGTTAAGAGCCCCTGATCTAGTCCAATCCCTTCATTTTACAAGTGACGAAACTGAGGCCCAGAGCTGAGGTCCAAATGGTTTTCTTAAAATCATACAGGTATTAAATAGGAGAGTTGGGATTCAAATCTGGATCTTCTAACTCGAAATTCAAAGCTCTTTCTCCTATACCTCATTGTATCTGTCTCCAGCTCTCTATTCCAATGCCTGACCACGTAGGTAAAGGCCCACAGCATCACCTGCTACTACGACAGGCTCCTTGTTGGTCCTTTGATCTGTGTTTTTTTCTCATTGATAACTCCCATTTCTCCTGCACTTTACTAACCATAACTCTTTGAAGGGGGGTGTAGGGAGCAACACAAACAACTGGATCTGGAGTCCGTGGACCTGGGTTCCAAAACATCACAGGGATTCCATTGCTGGCTGTAATACAGAATTGAGAAACTGGGGTAGAAATCACCAGCAATTTTGGTTTCACCTGGCCCTTTTAGTCTTGCCCCAAGTTGATTTACATGGGATTGAAAAGAACCAGTTATAGTGGTTCCTTCTGCACTTTTATTGAGTAGAGTCTCTGGGATGTTTTGAAAGAACACAAACTAAAGGACAAAAATTGAAAGTAATTTCCTAATCCCAAGTCAGATAGGAGACTAGGATCAAGGAACCTGAGTCCAGCAAAACAAAAATAATAATTCAAATAAATGGTGAACTTTAAAATGCCAAAGGGCTTCTCCAGCTAACTGGCCAGATGCTACTGACAGCACAGAAGCACTAAGGTTAGTGCTACAGCTATAACTAAAGAGTGCATAGGCCCTTTCCCCTTGCCTGGTGCAATACAGTAGAGATTCCTTTTGTGTATTGGTTGGAATATACAGCCTCTGAGGTCCCTTACAATTCTTTGATTCTTTGATTCTCTGATTTTACTAGGTTGTATGATCAAACATCTTTTGCTCTGAAATAATATGTACTCTAGTTGGCCAAGTAAAAGTAAACACATTGATGGGGGCTTACAAACTATGAGTTTGCTGGCCACCAAAATGCCTTGAATCTGGGATACATTCTTGGGGCCCTAGGTAAGGGAGGGCTCCAGGTGCCACATATCACAAGGCCTCAGTTTCCCTGTCTATGAGAAGGTTGGAGGAGATGACCTCTGAGGTCTCTGCAAGCTCTAAATCTATATCTTTCATCTAGTGCTTCAAGAATCTATGATTTCCTCCAGGTGGGTACTTCTTCCACCAGTGAAGATTACAGTTTCTCCATGCCTCAAGGGGATAATCTCCATAGAGTACCACAGCCAAAACACTCATCACTCTGTGGCTAACCGTCTGGTGAGGAGCTGCTCCAAACATAGCTAGGCTAGCTCCGGGACAATGGACATAGAGTCTTGTCATTGGGACTGTTCTTGAAAACTTTCCAGCTCAGTGAGAGCTTCCAGGGCTTATAATCTGTTGGCATCAGCCTTCGAGAACCCAGGGTCACCTCCACAATATAATGAGGCATAGAAGTGGGATTTCAGTGGAAGAATGAAAGTACTATGAGCTCCATTTTACAGATAGGAAAGCTGAGGCCCAGAGGGACTAATTAATGTGCCAGAGATCATACAGCTAGTATGATACATATAGGCAGCTTGGTAGTACAGCACATAGGATGCTATATATGGGGTCAGGAAGACCTGAGTTCAAATCTCACCTCATACGTTGATCAGCTGTGAGACCCTGGGCAAGTCACTTAACCTGTCTAATTCAGTTCCTTCATCTGTAAAATGGGGATAGTAATAACAACTCTCTCCTAGGATTACTGTAAGGATAAAATAAGATATTTACAAAGAGCTTAGCAAACCTTAAAGTATCATACAAATGAGGGCTATCATGATGATCATTATCAGGGGTAGAACTCAAACCCAGGTTCTCTGACTCCAAAGTCTCTTTCCACTGTTTCCTGGTGGGACATGATCAGAGTCGGGCAATATAAAAATTAATCTAGTCACCTGGGCCAGATGGATAAGTGTAGGAAGAGAAAAAGCTCTGGACTCAGTCAGAACATCTGGGTTTGAATGCAGGCTCTTTCACTTCCCACTATTTAAAATACGATTATGGTTGTATCTCATCACGCCCTCTCCTCCTCACCCCTACCAGGAAACAGGCTGGCACGATGAAACGAACAGGGGCTCTGGAGTCAGAAGATCTGATCCAAGTCCTACCCACGATACCAGGTATATGACCTTGGGCAAGTCATACAACTCCCCTTTGCCTCAGTTTCCTTATCCATAAGATGCAAGGGTTGGAGTAGATGGTCTCTGGATTCCCTTCCAGTCCTGAATGTATGCTCCTGTCGTCCCCATTCAAAATCCTTTGGCTCTTGTATTGCCTACAGGAGGAAGCCCAGACTCCTGATTCTGGAATTCAAGGTCCCTGACCATCTCTGGCCCCTCTGCCTTCTCAGCCTCATCTCACCTCATTTTCTGCTTTGTTGTTGTTCGGCTGTTTCAGTTGGGTCCCACATTTTGTGACCCTATCTGGTGTTTTCTTGGCAAGGATACTGGAGTGGTTTGCCATTTCCTTCTCCAGCTCATTTTACAGATGAGGAAACTGAGGCAAACAGGGTGAAGTGATTTGCCCAGGGTCACACAGCTAGTAAGTGCCTAAGGCCAGCCAGATTTGAACTCAGGAAGATGAGTCTTCCTGGCTCCAGGCCGGGCACCCTATCCACTATGGCTCCACCTAGCTGCCCCATTTTCTACTGTCTTCTCTATTCCAGAAAAATAGGACTAATTGCCATCCATCAAAATAATAAGAAAAACGGCTAACATTTATATAGTGCTTACTACGTGCATCAAACATATCTTGTGCTTTCTCATACTTCAAAAATTAAAATTTTCTATCTCTATTTCTCCCTCCCTCACTTATGCTACACCACACACACACACACATACACACACACACACACACACACACAGTCCTCTCCCCAGGTAAAATCCTGACCCAGATCTCAAACGCCACCTCCTCCAGGAAGGATTCTGTGATTTCCTAAGCTGAAACTAATCTCTATTTCCTGGGTCCTCGTATGAAACTTGACATTTCTTTTCCTCTCACTACTGGACTGACGATACCCCAGGTCACAAACGTCAGTCTCCCAGTCTAGTGCTCTTTTCTCACCTCTACTCTGAAGCCTTCCCTTTGTGCTCCAGCCTGCAGGGACTGGCTGTCTATCAACCCAACGGGCCTTTACCACATATTGCCCAACTCACTTACTTCATTTTCCACCCAGGTATGGCATCTCCTCAGCTAACTTCTGAACTCCTTAGGGCAGGCACCATGCTGTCTGCTTCTCCTCTGCCTCTCCCAGTGCAATGCTATGTATGTATTCAAGATCAATAATAATTCACCATGGCTGTAGCACTTACAGTTTTGCAAATTGTTTTCTTGGTGGCAACTCTGTAGGGTGAGAGCCAGATCAGATGGCACAGTGAATAGAGCACTAGAGTTGGAGTGAGGAAGACCTGGGTTCAAATCTGACCACAGATACTTACCAGCTACGTGACCTTGGGCAAGTCACTTCCCCTCTGCCCTCGGTTTCCTCCTCTGTATAACGGGGATAATAATAGCACCTAGCTCCCAGGATTGTCATGAGGATTAAAGGAGATGATATTTGTAAAGTGCTTTTCAAACCTTAAAGTGCTAAATAAATGTTATTGGTGATGATGATGATGATGATGATGCTATGGAGTAGAGAAAGAGTAGTCAAAGGACCTGAGTTCAAATCCCAGCTTTGCTACTTGTTCCCTGTATGGCCTTGGGCAAGTCTCTCCTCTCTGAACCTTGCTCTCTATAGCTTTTATATAAAGAGGTTGGTCTTGATCAGAGGTTCTTAACCTTTTCTGTATCATTGTAGCAGCAATTTGGATTTGAAGATCTTTCCTACCCATTAATAGGCCATGTGACCTGTTTATGTCACAGGAAGCCTAAGTGACATGGGGTGGGAGGAGCTTCCCGACAGGAAAAGGAAGTTATGTAATAGGAAATGCTGTTAGAGAGAGAGAGAGCAGTTATGGCTGCCAATGGCTGCTAATGGTTGCCCTTGTGATGGTTAGAACTGAATGGGCTGACTTAGCTGTACTGCGAGTTTGTCTTTGGGAAGACCCCAGCAGGAGGTCAGAGAGGTGCTGGAATGGCCAGGCTCCAGGATGTGATATGGTGTTTTAAGTTCCTCGCTGTTATGATAAAGTGGGCTGACTGGCTGTGGGAGCTGAATTCGGTTATGGGATATGGTTTTCCGGTGTCTGAGTAAATGTTATACTTCTTTCCCTTTCTTTATGGAGAGTTTCTAATACTTTGCGATACAGAACTACATAGGCATATTCATGATTATTGTTGATGTTGTGTTTATTGCCTTACTGATACAATCATAGACCCCTCTGCCTTTCTCAGGAGAATGTTTTCAAGTGCCTACGATAAAATGCCTAGGCTTACAAAGGAAGCCAATTATATTGAAATCCGGTTATCAAAATGTGCTTTTTGAATAGTCCACAGACCCCAGCCTAAGAATTCCTCGTAGGAGGTGATCTTGAAGATCCCTTTCAGTTCTGGATTCCAGGTAATTAGTACAAGGCCTTTCTATGCACTTTAAAGATTAAGAGAAGGAAAATGCCACATGCCATTACATAAGTCAGTGTCAGAGCCAGAACTTGAATCCAGTTCCAGGTTCAATGCTCTTCTAGTTTCAAGTTCAGTGCTCTTTCCATTACTCTATGTAGCCCCCCATATAGCAGGTTCTGGGCAAGTGGTTTTGTTTTTGCTTTCTGTTATTTGCCTCCAAGCCCTGAGTCTTGGCTTCCTCTAGGCCAAAGGCCACTGAGGAAGGATTCTCTCCCCACCTATGTGCATCTCACCCTCCGACGGGGTTTGTAGAGGCCTCCACTGAGCAGATGGTGCATGATGGCATCCTCCCGGTCCTTGCCACTTCGAACTGTGTCAATCACCTGTAGATCCAGGCAGGCACCACTGCCGCTCTCCCGCCTATGGGAAGTAAAGCCACCGGGGGCAAATTGCAGAGGGGGGCTACAAGAGCCTTAGGCCAAACATGCAGATCCTGCGGGGCGGGGGGAAGGGGGGTAATGAAGAGAAGGGAACCTGGGGTGGGATAAAGAGGAGCCTGGCACAGAGGTGGAGAAGGCTTGAGGGAGAGAAGAGTCTGACACTGATAAAGGGAAGCCTAGCGTGGGGAGGGAGGCACTGTGGTACTTACAGCAGGTTGGTGACAGAGGTCTCTGCTGCAGAGTTACGGCTAGGCATGGAGGGTAGTGTGAGCCCTGCTGAGGATAAGACGTGGCCCCCCTAAGGGTATGAAGATGTGTCTCAGATGGATGCTTATTGCCTAGAGTAGGCACTTGAACTCTGAACTCGAGGAACAGGGTTGTCTAACACCCCTTCCCCAACACTCCTTCACAATCACCAGTTTAAGCAACATTGTGTGATGATCAATGACTTAGCTCCTCTCAGCAATATAATGATCTAAGAAAATTCCAGGGTGGAAAATGCTACTATCTACACCCAGAGAAAGACCTGATGGACTCTGAATGCAGTTCAAAGCATACTACTTTCACTTCTCTAAAAAAATTTTTCCTTTTGTTCTCTTTCTCCTTTCACAACATGACTAATATGGAAACACGCTTTACATGATCGTACATATATAACCTATATCAAATTGCTTACTGTTTTAGAAAGAGGGGAGGGGAGGGAGAGAGGAAGAAAAATTTGGGACTCAAAACTTTGTAAAAAATAAACGTTAAAAATTGTCTTTATATATAATGGGAAAAAATAAAATACTATTAAAAAATCACCAGATTCCAGAGACCATGAATTATTCATCGAGGGTCCCAGGCTGTTCACTACCACTCTAGTCCTAGCCACTGCACCAGATTAGGGGTTCTTAATCTTTTTTGTATTGTAGATCCTATCTGGCAGTCTGGCAAAACCAATGGACTATTTCTTAGAATCATATTTTTAAAAGTGCAAAAAATAAAACACATAGGATTACCAAGAAAACCAATAATAACCCATTTGATTGTAAACTCCTTGAGGACAGGGATTGTCTTTTGCTTTTCTTTGTATTCCCAGTACTTAACACAGTGCCTGGCATATAGTAGGCACTTAATAAATGCTTACTGACTGACTGAATATAATGAAATACAGTTATCAAAAATATGTTTAAAAAACAAGTTCACAGACCCCAGGTTAAGAACCCCCACAAACCCAACTTTGCTCCATCCACCCTGAGGAATTAAGGCCTACCTGGTCCACAAAACTGATAGCATCTCGGATGTTGAGTTTATAGTACACATCCCAGATCTGGTCCCGGATACGGTAGGCAGACCGGCGCATCAGTAGCTGACTCAGGTATTTCTTGTCAAATTGTTCCCACCTAGAGAGGGGCATATATCTGGGTGCCTGAATCCTCCCTCCTTTTCTTGAATTCTCTAAGGGATTCTGGAAAGACTTTCTAAGATCTGTCTCTTGGCAGTAGGGGTTAGTAGAAAAGGCACTGGTCTTACTGAGTTCAAGTCCAGACTCCCACACTTACTAGCTGTGTGACCTTAGATGAGTCACTAGACAAGCCTCATTTTCATCATCCATAAAATGGTAACGTCATCCATAAAACGGTAAGCCCACTTGTGCTATCTGCCTCATCATGGAATAGTGAAGAAGCCTTTGTAAACCTCAAAGTGTAAGCTGTTCTTCTTCTCTGGGGTCTCTCTTCTAAGATCTTCCTAGGTTGCTAGGCTTGAATAACAGCATTCAGCCCCCCAGGTAGCAGGGAGGGGGCTGTTGAGGTGGCCTTTTTAGGAGGTGGGGTAAGGGGGACAAGCTCACCTGTCCCTCCAGTAGTGGTAGCCATGGTGGCCAACTACATCTTCCACAGCTGCCAAAATATGGTCAAAGGTCTATAGAAGGAACAGGAAAACCTAGTCACAGCACTGTCCCTACTCTCAAAGAAGGTCCAGAGCTTGGGCATCAAATCAAAATTTCCTGTCTGTGAGAGCCTGGATATAGTCCCATCCTGCCCAAGAATCCTCCAGAAAGCCAGAAAAGAATGGGAGGAGGTAAGACGGAAAAGGGACATTTGGGGGGGGGGGGCCAAGCATCTCTGATACCCACATGTTCGTGTAGTTCCTGGTTCAAAGTGGGCTTGTGGTGGTCACTTCGTTTCACTTTTAGCCACTTGACAAGAGGCTTTATGGTTAGACCCTGGGGAACAGGAAGGGAGACAGGAAGGAGGTGAACATAGAGACCAGAATATGACTAGAAATACAAGCTGCCTATGTCCTCACTATGCCCCTAATTTTCTCTGTTGCCATCTCACCCAGTGACCCACAATGCCTTAGCTTCCCTCCAGAGTCCCCTTTCACAGCCTCAGAAGGACTTGGAAAGAGCTGGATAAAGAATCGATGAGTCCAAATGTCAGATCTTGAAGGGTTCTGGAGATGGTTCATTGGTCCAGTTTCCATTTTTCACAGAGAAAGAAATGGAGGCCCAGAAAGGGGAAGACTTCCCCAAGGTTCCATAGTAAGGTGGACACTGGGCCAGGCCTGGAATCCAGATGTCTCGACTTCTAGCTCCCTACCATGAGCTCAATGGATGGCTCTCACATGGGAAGGGGACTAGATGGCTCCTGAACCCCCCAAAAATGGAACTAGAAGCAATAGGGTTTAAGGAACAAGGAGGGAATGGACATTACAGAGAAACAGGCGTAGGTTGGCAGTCAGGAAACCTTTCTGATCATTAGAGTTGTCCAAAAACGGAATAGGCTGATTGGAGAAATAATGGAGTTTCCCTCCCTGAAAGGCTCCAAGTGGACTCTGGATGACCACCCACTGTGGGGTTTATGGGAGAGTTTTATAGAGGAGGGTCCTGTTCCTCTTGACCCTTAGATGCCTCTGAGGTCCCTATCTGGGATTCTGGGACGGACACTATGGTGATCTCAACTTTGCCCCTCCTCCCCCTCCCTGCAGGCCCTCCCACCTGCACGATGACTGTGAAGAAGACCACCACAATGGTCGTTGCCACAAAGTAGTCCTTGGCAGGGACCTTGGTCTTATCCAGAAGGATGACGAGAGCAAAGGCCACAGCCCCTCGCAGGCCCCCATAGGACATCACCACCTGGTCAATCTTGTCCAAAGGGACCAGCCGGAACTGGTTCAGCACCCATGTCTGCAGGACTACGCCTGCAGGGGAGGGAGGCCGGGTGGGAGTAGGGGCAGGGGCAGGGGCAGGGGCAGGGGCAGGGGTGGGGAAGCCAAGTGGAGTTAGAGGTCAGGGCAGGGGAAGGAAGGGTTCAGGTTAAGGTCAGACAAGGGCTAGAAGGGTGAGGAGCAAGCATAGGATTTAAGTCAAGGTAGAGACAGGGGCTTCGACCAAGGGAAAGAGATATCAGGAGATAGGTTTGGGGGACAGATAGGATGATGAGAAGGAAATGGGAAGGCAGCCAGGCACAGGGCAGTACCGAGGGCACGGAAGAGCAGGATGAAGAACAGGGTACCAAGCACCAGCCCAGTGTCCCAGGCCCACTTAGAGGAGTCAACAGCAGAGATGCCAAGCAACATGAAGATGACTGTCTCGGCACAGCTGGCCAGGGTCTTCATGGTATACTTGACAGCCGTACGGGACTTGTGTGAGATGTTAGCCTCCACATACTTCTTACAGCCCACACCGCACATTGTCACTCTGACGGAAGAACAGAAAGACAGGAAAGGGATGTTAGAAAGGGCAGCAAGGAGCTAGCACACCAAACTACAATCATAGAAACACAGGGCCAGAATCAAGTCCCACCTGGGGAGGACTACACCTGCTGCCACACCTCCAAGAAGTGCTCGGACCTCCAAGAAGCCTACCTACCATCTCCAATGACAACTATCCCACCCCACGATGGCTGTGACTATGAGGAAGTCTTTCCCTTCCTTGAAGCCTAAATCTGCAGCTTCCTCACATTTGTCCTATATCTGTCCTCAGGGTCCAAGGAGAACAATGCTAAGCCATGCTTCTCCTGACCAGTCTCTGGGGTTTGAGCAGGAAGGAAGGAAATGAGGCCTTGGGGGGAAGGTGCTGGAGAGAATCCTATAATCACAATGACATGGCTGGAGTGAACCTTACAGATCTCTAATCCCAGGTTCTCAGCCTGGGGTCAGAGAACTTGGTTTGGTTTGGTTTTTCAAATATTTTGATAATTGCATTTTAATATAATTGGTCATCTTTGTAATCTCCTGTGTTTTATTTTATGCACTTAAAACCATTCTTCTGAGAAGGAGTCTAAAGGCTTCACCAGACTAATGAAGACACAAAAAGGTTAAGAACTGCCAATCTAGGGGCAGCTAGGTGGCACAGTGAGTAGAGCACTGGCCTTGGAGTCAGGAGGTCCTGAGTTCAAATTTAACCTCAGACACTTGACACACTTACTAGCCGTGTGACCTTGGGCAAGTCACTTAACCCTAACTATCTTGCCTTCTCCCCTCCAAGAAGAAAAAAGAAAAAGAACTCCCAATCTGGACCAATGTTTCACAGATGTAGAAAGTAAGGCCCATAGAAGGGAAAGGATTTCCTTCAAGTCCCACAGTGGGTGGGCCACAAGGCCCAGACCAGAACTCAGGATCCTGACTCCCAGGCCAGAGCCCTTACACCATCACCTCCTTCACAGGAGGAGGCAGCAACCAGAACAAGAGAGTTCAATGGGGTCTAACTTGAGGGGGTCTAACCCCCAGGCAACAATTTAAGTTTGCTGGGAACACGTGGGCAAAAGGCACAGGGCCTCAGAATTCCCTGATCCTCATCCTCTGGACCAGCACAAAGCCCGAAGAGAACTGCCAGGTTTGGTCCTGTCCAGAAGAACATGAAGGGATACCAGATTTTCCTTTGGGCCCCCCAGAATGTTCATTTTGGAACTAGACAGGTTAACAGGGCAGCATTACCTTCCTGCACCAACTAGGCCTCAGTGATTATTCCTAGATATTGTCAATATGCCCCCCGCAGGAGTAATAATGGTTGCAGTAATGATGGCTGTCTCTAGAGACCCCCCAGCTAGGTGGCGCAGTGGATGGAGTGTTGGACCTGGAGTCAGGATAGGCCAGAGTTCATATCTCTCCACAGACACTTATGAATCATGTCACCCTGGGCAAGTCACTTGGGCTCAGTCTCGTCATCTGTAACACGGAGGTAATCATAGAAGCAACCTTGCGGAGTTGTTGTGAGGATTAAATGAGACATTAATTGTAAAGTTAATCCTGATGCATGACGTGAATGCTGGTCGCCATTATTACCGCCGTGTTCTCTCTCTCCAAATAACCAAATAACAAGCTCCATTATTCTTAATTTACAAATACGAAAATCGAGGCTCAACAATATAAGGTAATTTGGTCCCAGGGTTAGTAAGTGTGAGAGCTGGGACCTGAGGTCCACCACCTCGTGGCGCGCCTACATTGTGCCGTCCCACGGCAGAGGGTCTGCACACTTAACAGACTTTTGTCAAGTTATTTACAGGATCATGGGGTTCAGAGACGTGAGAGTTGATTGGGATCTCAAAGTCCATCGAGTCCAACCCATATCTGAGCAGGAGTTCCTTCTGCATCTCCATCAATTGGTCATCCAGCCTTCACCTGAAGGCCTCTGGTGACAGGGAGCTCATTCCTTCCTAAAGCAACTCCATTTCCTTTTGGGGCAGCTTCAATTGTTGGGGTGCAGTTTTTCTAAATGATGCCTAAATGACTTGTCTTCAACAACTTCTACTCATTTCAACGAGGGGCCAGGCAGACCCAATCTAATACTTCTTCCACATAGTGGGAGGCAGCTATCCTATGCCCACTGGCTTTTCTCCTCGAGACTCAATATCTCCAGATCTTTTGACTTATCCCCATACAACATGATCTCCAGGGCCTTCATCCATCCAGTTCACCCACCTCTGGCTGTCCTCCATCTTGTCAATCCCATTCCTAAAGGGTGACAATCACCTCTTCCAATTCTGTCATTTTACAAAGGAGATTGCCACTCATACAGGTGAAGAAGGCTGTCCAAAATCCTACAGGTAGTGGGCAGGAGAACAGGGATTCCCACTGTCCTCCCTTCATCCTCCCCCTATGCCTCTCCACCCCCACCCCCAGGCTTCTTCTCTAATCCCAGGAACTCACGCAAGGATGGCGGAGAGCGAGGCCATCTCCGCTGTGAGGTAAGCAGCATAGGCCAAGAGGAAGACCAGCAGAGGCTCGATGATACGGACCCGCTTGGTGAAACGTGTGGTCAGGGCCAGGAGGAAGGCAAAAACTAAGCCCACGGCTGCCCCGCCCAGACTGACCACAAAGAGGGAGGCTGGGAAGGAGGCCGGGCTGTCAGCATGGCCCCCCCCCTTCCTCCCTCCCCCCACCCCGAACCAGTGGCAAAGAGGAGAAGGGTGGCGCCTACTTCATTCCACCAGGGGCATCAGGGTCTCAGGAGCTGGACTCTTAGGCAGGCCAGGAACTGGATACTGAGGCTTCTGTTACCCCAGAGATCAGCTCTCATTGGAAAAGGGGGAGAGATGCAAGCAGAGGCTTTCTCTCTCCTTCCTGGCTCTGAGAAAGGACTTAGCACCCCAGGGGAAAATTGAGGAGAGGACCCAACAGGCCTTTACCGAAAGGGCAGGGAGATACTGACCGACTCCTTTCACATAGTCAATAGCCTGAACATTGACTGAGCCCATCTCCACAAACGAGTTATACACCTTATACAGCACCTAAGTTAGAGGAGTGACAAAGATGTCACATTTCTGCATAGCTTCAAGGTTTATAAAACACTTTTTTCACAACATTACCTACTTGAGAGGCAGATAATACAAGGATTCCATCCTGCTAGCCCCCACACCCTCCAAAACAAGGCAGTGTGGGGAACTCCCAGAAAGGAAACTCTCTCCACTGCCACGGATTGGCAGCTCATTTGTAGTTTATGTTCTTAGAGTTGCTTGGGAACACCGAGAGGTTAAAGTGATGCCTATGACCACATAGCTAGTAATACAGAGATTATCAATCTTGTTTTATAGATGAAGAAACAAAGGTTCGGAGAGATAATAATAGCTAACATTGTACGGCTCTTTAAGTTTTGCAAAGCACTTTACATATATTATCTCATTTGATCCACATGACAGTGAGGTGCTGCAATTAGCCCCATTTTATAGACAAGGAAACTGAGGCTAGGACAGGCTAAGTGACTTGTCCAAGGTCCCACAGCTAGTGTGCCTCTGAGGTAGGATTCCAACTCAGGTCTTTTGAACTCTAAGCCACCTAGTTGTTTCTCTGTTTCTATAACATTTTAAGGTCTACAACATACTTTCCTTACAACAATCCTGTGAGGTAGGTGGTACAAGCCCTAATATGCCTGTTTTACAAATGAGGAAAGCAAGGCAGAAAGAGATCCAACCAAAAACAAGGAGCTAGGCAGTGCATTGTGCAGCGGATGGTAGTTAGAGCCCTGGGCATGGAGTGAGGAGAGTTCAAATCCTGTCTCAGATACTTGCCAGCTGTGGGATTCCGGGCAAATCCCTTAACCTCCATCTGCATCAGCTTCCTCAGATGTGAAACGGGCAGATTAACAGCACCTAGCTCCCAGGGTTATCATGCAGATCAATTGAGATAATGTATATAAAGCATTGTACAGAGCTATAGAAATGTTAGTTATTATTATTATTTGCATGGCAAATGAAAGGCGGAGTCAGGATTTACACCTGGGTCTTATGACCCCAAGTCTGGCATTATGGACCCACACACACACATACACACACAAACACAGAGGCAAACGCACACAATTTAGCCCGTCAGATCAGTCAGCTCTGAGCCCTGGGCATGCTAGGAGAAGGAGGAATGCCATGAGACCCAGGGCCCTGCCTGCCCTCCACCGGTGCCCTCACCACTGTGACCGCATCGTTGAGCAGCGACTCGCCGAATACTATGATGAAAAGGGTCTCGTTGACATGCACCTCCTCAAAGACAGCCAAGACAGCCACGGGGTCCACGGCAGAGATCAGGCTTCCAAAGAGTAAGAAGTCAAGCAAGCCAGCTTGGACAGCGGGAGCTATGGGGAGAGACAGAGAGATGCCCCCCACCCCCCACCAGAGGACTCCTCACCTCTCCACTCTTGAGGTAAAAGCAGAAGGCCCCCACAAACTTCACCACAGTCTAAGGAAAACCAACCGGTGGGAACCCAGACTGAGTCCCATCCACCATAATATTGAGCAGTGGTGTCAAAGGGGCCACTAAATCTTTAATACAAGATGATTGCTGCTTCAAAAACCACATATGAACATCATCTATGTTTTATTGTATTTTCATTTAGTCAGTTAAATATTTCCCAATTACATTGTCATGTCTGATTAAGGCAGGCGCCATGTTTGATACCCCTGACGCACAATGTAGAAAGAGCTTTGGACTTATTCTGTGTGGCCTTAGGAAAGTCTTTAGCTTCTGGAGGTCTCTGTTTTCTCACACATAAAGTTAGGAGTTTGGACTGGGTGAGCTCAGGGGTCCTTTCAGGCTCTGAAGTCTGGAGGTTCAGCTTCATTCATTTTTCTTCATTTCTAAGAAGGGGGTCATACTGTTTATACAAACTATTGCATGGGGTTTATAGGATCCCAGATATAAAGGGGAAGGAAGAGGGAAGAGAATAAGCATCTATTAAGTGCCTACTATGTGCCAGGCACTATGCCAAGCACTCAGCAAATATTATCTCATTTGATCATGACAACCTGGGGAGGTCGGTGCTCTTATTACCATCCCCATTTTTCAGACTAAGAAACTGAGGCAAACAGCAGTTAAGACACTTGCCTAGGGTCATGCAGTCTATGCATCTCAGACCAGATTTGAACTCAGGTCTTCCTGACTCCAGCTCTGCTACTCTATCCACTGTGCCACAGAACTTAGAGACAGGAAGACGTGAGTATGAATTCTGCCTCATACACTTACTGACTGTGTGACCCTGGGTAAGTCACTTAGCCTCTGTCTGCCTTGGTTTCCTCATCTGTAAAGTGGCAAATAAAGTGGTTGTTATGAGGATCAAAAGTGCTCTGAGAGTCTTCTGGCAATCTCTTATTTCCACTGGCCCCAGTTCTGTCTACACTGACCCCAGCTCTGTCTACACTGGCCCTAGCCTGTCCGGCATCAAGGGAAGGAAAACCGGGACAGAAGTGGCTCGGGCCTGACAACAGGGGAGCAAAGCTCTATCTGGCAGGGCTGCTAAGTGGCTGAATGGATGTTGAAGGGGAAAGAAAGCAAGCCACATGGTGTGACGGGTTCCCCATCCCTCCAGCCCACACACAGCTGGAGCCCAGAACTCGCTCAGCTCTTGGAGTCTCGGCTGGGCTCTGGCGGCTCAGCTGCTGCTCTGGAAGGCAGGCATAGACGGGCTCAGCTGCTGAAGAGCAGTCTCCGGGCACTGAGGACTCTCACTGGGCTTCGGAGGCCTCAGACCTAGTAAGACACTCATTTGTTAGGTAACCTTGGGCAAAATCCACGACTTCCCTGAGTCTCCATGTCCTTGGCTATAAAGTGAGAGCATTTCATCACAGACTAGAAGCTCTGGGAAATCCCTTCTAAAAATAATCACCCAGCTTTCTATAGAGCTTCCAATGCAACAACCCTGTTCCTCAATTCCTTCTGAAGTGAGGGCAGAGATGTCGTCACACAAAGAGCACTGGTCTTGTACCCAGGAGAGACCTATTAGTAGTTTAACCTTCACCAAATCACTCAATTTCTCTCAGTTCCCTCATCTATGAAACAGGGATATTAATACAAGCCCTCCCTTACAGGCAGGCCTGTGTGCATAAGGACCATTATTAGCATTATCTTCATTTTACATATAAGGAAACTGAGGCTTGGATAAATTGAATTATTTGACAAGGTCACACAGGTAGAAAGAAGCAAAGCAGGGATTCTGACCATATACCCTGAGAACCTCTCTCACGCAGCAAGAACGAGCATCTTTGTTCTTCCCGGGTTTATGAGCAAAGCAGCTGAGATCATGCAGACATACTTCCCCTCCTCCAACCCAGGTACTGGAGACTCCCAGGGAACAGAATCAGACTCACCCATAAGCCCAACCTGCTGGACGCCCCAAAGGGCAGCCCCTGTAGTGAAGGAGTTCCATAGTGTGCCCACCACAGCGTAGGTCAGAATGGCCCCCAGGTTGTCAAAGAAGAGCCGGCTGGGCATGAAGTAGCCCGAGTCAAGTACAATAGGGGGTAGTAGGAAGAGGAAGAAGGTGCCTGGCTCCAGCTGGTACTCTGCTTTCTTGGCCACAGCCAGAACGATGCCCCCCAGCACCAGACCCAGCAAGATCAACAGGCAGCTCTCGGGGACGACAGAAGTCACTTTCCTGGAGAGGTGGAAGACTACAAGGAAAAAAACAAGTCAAACAATTGTTGGGCAAGGTCCAGGGTTAGACACAATGGAAAAAAGACATAGACATGGAAGACATCTATCTGCCCCCTTGGAGCTTCCAATCTCATGGTCAAAGAAGACACGACATCTAAATGTGACATGTAACAAAGCCACCGGCCTTCCTTGAATCCCTGCTGGGCAATAAATGACCTGTCCCCTCTGGCTTCACATAGCACTGCTCTACCCCTCTCTAATGAACCAATCATGTAACTATAATATGTAATATATTATAATGATTGATGTTGGTGAGAAGCAGAATAATGGACAGAAGGTAGCCTTGGAGTCAGTAAGACCTGAGTTCAAATCTTACCTCTGACATACACTAGCTGTATAACCACAGGCACACATTTAACTGCTCAGGGTCCCAGGCAACCTTCCAACTTTTATGTTGTTAATTATTGTGTTGGAGAAGGGAGTCCCCAACTTGGGGAAAAAAAGAAAGTCTGCTTTTGCCTTCTACTAGACTGTAAGTTCCATGAGAGCAAGACATGTATCTTATCTAGGCTGTGTATCTAGCCTAACACTTGGCACAATGCTCTGTACACAGAAGCCCTTTATTTAAATGTTTGTTGTATTGGATTGTTCCTCAGGGCTTCCAAAGAGCCTTGATTTTATCAGTTTAGGAACTCCTTCAACCAACTCTCAAGTCACACACAAGTCAAGACTGGTTCCCTTGGAAATGAAAAATGGAAACAATAACCTGTGCTTTGGTAGATGGTTTCATGGTGCCCATGGCTCTGGTGATGAGCATTTCTGTACTTAGCCAATCTGGTCCTAAGGGGATAGGCACCTATCTAGTAAACACCAGACCCATACTTGATGTGTTTCCACCTTGGTGGGACATGCCTGCCTTTATGCTCTCAACACCTCAAAGAACCCAGGATCATAAGGAGTAGGGCATTAGTGGAAAGTCTATCGGAAATGGTTATGGTTTTATCTGGAAATAGCGTTAAAGCAGATGTATTACCACTTGCTTTGCTACTGTACCCTAAGGACCATGGGAGTTTCCATCTGACTTGTAGATGAAATCTCCCATAGTTATTATCTCCTCCATTAGAAGGTGAACTCCTTGGAAGGAGGGACTGCCTCTGTTTTTTCTATTTGTCTCCCCAGCACAGTGCTTTGCTCATAGTAAGGGCTTAATAAATACTTTTTCACTCATTCTTACCATCTGTTCTGCTACTGTATATATCCCATTCCCCACCCCACCTCCACCCCTCCAGGCTCTTCCTTTGGGAACCATAATCAAGTCCCAATATTGCCTTTGCTACTGGAAAGAGTGCTTTAAAAAGCTCTCCTTATGGCTCTACTCACTATCCCTATGACTTCCCAGGCCAAACACCCTTCCCTATATGTGTTGTCTCACCCTCAGGACAAGAGTTGTTTTGGTTTTATTTGCCCCATGCCCAGTCCAGTGCTTGGTGCATAGTAGCCATTAACAAGAACCTTTTCATTTATTTGTTCATCCAGGATACAGATGATGTGGGAAGGTTTTTTTTGGGGGGGGGGTGTAGAAGGTTGAGCCAGGCAGAGAAAGGTAGACAGGATTTGGATAGGTAGAAAGGAAAAGGACAGGGAGCATCAGGGTAACTGAACCACCTGGAACTTCTCTTGCACGTCTACTAACCCACAGCCCTGCTCAAGAGGGCACCCAAGTCAGGGCCCAGAGATATATGTAATTCTGAAGGGTCTGGGGGTGGGATGATGGTATCCAGTGTGAACTTCTGGAATTGCTTCCATACCTCCCACTGCTCCTCTAAACAACCACTTTAGTATGGGCAAATGAGTTTACATGATCATGGTTATTTTATTGTCAAAAGGGACCTTGGAAGACTACCTAGATCCCTTAATGACTTCAGAAATTATCCACCATTTTATAGATGAGAAAACTAAGTCTCAGAGACAGAAAGTATAATTGAGTAGAACTGGAATTTGAACTCAGGTCCTCTAACTAGTACTCATTCCTCTTGCACCTGCCTGACTATTTTTGCTCTCTCTCTTCCCTGACCTGCCCCACCTCCTAAAGTGCCCCTCCTCAAGGTCCAGCTGAAACCTCTCCATCTCCATCTTCTCTGTCCACCCCAATGATCTCTTCCTCTTCTGTTGCCCTGCATAACTTACTTCCTTGTGCCCCCATTGTTAAGTCTTATATTGTTAGTTTATACGTATGCATGTCCTGTCTTCCCGGACAGATTACAAACTGTGTTTTTGTATCCCTCACAGTTCCTGCGTGGGCTAAAGACCTTGGCCCTGCTGTGAAAGAAGTCGTGGAGAAAGAGAGAAGGGGGTGGGGAAGAACAGGAATGAGTGCTTTAGAAAAACTGGTCGGGTTCCTCGGAAGACAGGCGGCATCTCACTCCCAGGCCAGGGGCTACCACTCTTGGCCCTCTTGTGGCCCCAATATCACGAAGCAGATGAGGAATCCAGGAATCCAGGCCACTATGAAAGAGACAGCTGGACAAAGGCATACACCCTGAACATCTAAACACAGATCCTAAACCACAGATATTAGAGCTGGGAAGGACCTTCCATTCCAACCCTTTCATTTTAAAGAGGAGAAAACAGGAGGAAATTAAAAGACTTTCCCAAAATGACACAGGTAGACAGGTGACTTCAGAAACAAAATTTGAACTCAAGTGCAGTGACACCAGCCAGTGTTCTTCCTGTCTCTCAGTTATCATCTGCAATTAGCCTAGTACTCAACTTTTTTCTGCCTAAATCCTATGTCTCCAACGAGACTGATAATCCTCTGGGACAGGACAGGTACTATAGCTCATGCTTCTTGGTAATCCCCATCCCAAGTACAGTCTTCTGTACAATGCTCTATGATAGATCACCAATAATGTTAATGAACAAATTCCCCTTCTTTAGGAAGAGGGAGGTTAGAATTAGTTTCAACTACCACTCCCCACACTAAAAAGATAGTTTGTTTGCTTTTCTGATACTATCAGAATGCTCATCCCTCCCCAAACCTCAAGGAAG
Organism: Trichosurus vulpecula; assembly: GCF_011100635.1. NCBI lineage: Eukaryota > Metazoa > Chordata > Mammalia > Diprotodontia > Phalangeridae > Trichosurus > Trichosurus vulpecula. Next base: position 379,315,008 of record NC_050575.1, on the reverse strand, counting down.
ATTAATACAACGGATCATAGGCCCTAGACCTGGAAGACTCTCAGAGATCATCTCTCAACCCCACAATTTTACAGATGAGGAGACCGAAGCTCAGAAAATATTAGAGGGAAAGACAATATGGCTAGTAGGTGGCAGTGCTGGGATTCAAACTCAAGTCTTCTGACTCTAAACCCATCATGCTTTCTCTTTTACAATGTCACCGCTAAAGTGAGGGATAGAAGATAAGATGTCTGTTTAGCCTACATATCCCCAGTGGATAAACAAGTCTTGGATGAAGAATTCCATGTTTGAAGGTGTGTGTGTGTGTCTGTGTGTGTCTGTGTGTGTCTGTGTCTGTGTCTGTGTGTGTCTGTGTGTGTGTGTTTGGCCTGCCATCTGCCCTCAGAAGGAAGGCCTCTCTTTCCCATTTCCTAACATTTCTTCCAAGATAGAAGAAGCATCATGATTTATGAGGGAAACTGCGGTAATTTCAGAGCTTAATCGTGCTCCAAATGCCAGGCAGAAACTCCCCTTGGTCACTCACTAGCAATACAGATTCTGGGCCATCCAATCCCAAGGGCATCTCCTGCTGCCTTCCTCTGCCTGCTTCCTGGCCCTGTAACAGCTCTTCCCACGTTGATCTTACAGACTGACAGATCATCCTTCCCTTTACCTCTTTACCCTCCTCCCACCTCCTCCCAGGCACCAAGGCATCCCCCCTCCCCTGCACTTCTATCTGCCTCCAGTGACCCTGGATACTCAGAGCTTCCCTTCCCAAAGATCAGAGCGATGCTTGGTCCTATGAATGGGGGAGCAATCCCTCTGATCCCCAAGGCCATTTCTGAACTCCACTTTCCATGATTAGTCTGCTGCAGCAGAAGAGGACAGTCATTTTCCACCTCTGGCAAAGTCCCAACCAGCCTGAGCTGTCTCCCTGGGTTTCCCTTGGATTCTAGGTTACAGAATCTATCCGTGAAGGCTGCACAGTGGTGAGGCTAGGGTACAGGCAGTGCCAGTCAGCAGCCATGAGGAAAGAACAGCAATTGTCAGCTGTAATCAGCCACATACACTCATCTTGTGGAGCCACAAACACAACAAAGGGGGAGGAATGGGATCCTGAGGGAGAGGCTCCTCATTTTAGGAGTGTGTGTGTGTGTGTGTGTGTGTGTGTGTGTGTGGTAGGGGGATGGTGATGCATCAGATTGGCTGCTTTACTGAATATGAAGATGGGGCAGTGATATGTCAGGGAAGCAGCTGTAATCCAGATGAATAGAAGCCCAGAGTCAAGGAGTAGTAGTAACAGTAGGCTAGAAGGGACCAAAGATTGGATCCCAACAACAATAAATATTTATTAAATGTAAATTCTATGCAAGATACAGTTCTGGAGGAAAGAGATACAAAGACAGAAAACAAACAAGAGTAACCTGCCCTCAAGGAGCTTCTTACATTCTGGGGGGGGGGGGAGGGGGGCGGGATTTACATACACACACACACACAGAGTTTGTGATTTCATGAGTAAAGGAGACTGCTTATTAGGAAACTCCCTGTACCAATGCATATTAGCACTTGCCTGGCAACCTATAGTTAGTATTACAGAGTTGCCGAGAGCAGGGAGGTTTTGAACCCAGGACTTGAACCCAGGTTCCCAAGCCAACTCTTCACCATGACACTGCCTCTCACATACAAGTGTAAGTATAATAGGGGTAAAGGAGAGAGCCAGAAAAAGTGCTTCAGGAAAATCTGATCAGAGACAATACTTGCAACTACAGAGAGGAGGGAAGGTTTTGTGGAGGAGATGGCACCTTAGCTGAACCCTAAAGGACTAAGGATTCTGAAAGGCAGATGTCTAGGCTACCCCCACATCTGGGAGCTTGCCTTGAAGGGGAACAAGTTACCATGAGCAGCCCAGCACTGGGCAGCCAGCCAGCTTGGAAGCACCCAGAGAATAAAGGACAGCAGGGGGAGAGCAGGGGGTGGGCAAAGTAGGCAGCCACCTAGGACGCCATGATGAAGGGTTGCAAGGAGGGCCACTTTTAAATAGTCCTTCCTATAGACATACATTTCATTAAGATAAAAAAAAATCCACTCCTCTTGGCCAACAGGGATTTATTTTGTGTTGTCAAGTCCTATGTTATAGGGAAGGCTAAAAGGCCGGTGGGAGATGGTATAGAGGGCTCACATAAGCTTGCCCCTGGGACCTGGCTGGGCAGGAATATTGAGGTCCAGGATAGCTGCGTTCTGGGGCCGGCTCCACTGAGAATTCCCTATGTGACAGGGCTAACTCCACTACCCCACTACTAGTGCCTCACTTTCCCTATTGTTGCAGAGGGGGAAACTAAGTCTCTGACTGCGAAGCTTCCCTGCAGGAGAGCGGAGAACTAGAGGGGCAGGGGTGCGGGGAAGAGGGGGTACCACTGTGGAAGCAGAAGCTGGGGGAGGCTGAAAGACAGGGCGCCGAGGAGGGGCAGTGAGGTAGAATGCAGACTGGAGACAGAAGAGTGGGGTGCTCCGCAGAGGCGGGGGCTGGGGAAGCAAAGCTGAGAAGAAACCCCTGCGAGAAACCAAGGCAGCAGACAAGGAAAGGAAGTAAAGGGGAGCAGGAAGGGTGGAAACCCGAATCCTCAGATTCGAAATCTCCAGGGGTCGCATGCAGGGGAGAGAGGAGATTGGGGAGGGGAGGCGAGATGAAGGATGGACAACCGTGTACGCTCCGCGTGCCAGGCGGGGGAACAGGAGAGCGGACACGGGGCCTCGGGTTGGGACGGGACAAGCTCTGGCGCACTCACCGATCTTGGCCAAGCTGGCCACCAGGATCCACACGGCTACCAGGTAGGGCGCCTCCACCTCGTGCCACTGCCAGCGCAACAGCGCCAAGCCCGCAGGGGGTAGAATAGATTCTCCGGCTGCCCCGTCCTCCACTCCCGCCCCTGCCCCAGGCAGGGGCATCCCCAGAAGGGGCAGTGTGGCCGGCAGCATCTTCCTCCGGCCTGGCCCGGCCCGGCTCGGCTGCCGACAGCCCGGTCCCCACGCCTGCCTCAGCCGCCGCCACAGCTGCTGCCGCCGCCTCCCGGGCGCCCCCGCGTCACAGGCACGTGGCGCTCGCTCCCCCCAATCCCATTCCTGATCCCCCCAACCCTGAGTCTGCACCCCCCAAACCTATCCCTACCCGACTTCGGCGATCCAGACCCTCCTATCCCACTCTGAATCTACCTACCTCCTATTCTGACCACCCACCCCCATCCCTTTCTCCCCATATCCCAAGCCTTGTACTGACTCCTTTCAAACCCAGACGGTGAATTTTCCCAAACCGAGATCCTCAGACTCGAACCCCCATGCTCAATTAGACTGTACCCACCAATCAAATTGCCAAATCTCTCCAACCCTCCCATACTACCCCAACCTTCCTGTCCTCTTAAAACCTGTCCTCCCCTGGACATTGAGGCCATAGCATCTCCAGTGCTTCCCTAAGGTCCCCAGGGAAGGCTCGAAAGATGTTTAGCCTGTAGATTAGGCAGTATTGGAATAGGGGTCGGTAAGGGTAGAACTCAAATGGAGAGCGGCCAAAGAAGCCACAGAGATACACACAGACACACAAACACACTCTCTCCACACACAGCTGGCATCCCATGAAATTAGCATCAGAGTCACAGTAGAGGGCCAGCTAGGTGGCACAGTGAGTAGAACACAGGACGTGGAGTCAGGAGGACCTGAGTTCAAATTTGGCCTCAGACACCTGACACACTTACTAGCTGTGTGACCTTGGGCAAGTCACTTAACCCCAATTGCCTTGCCTTCCCCCCTCCAGAGTCACAGTAGAGATCCTGCCTCTCCCTAGGGCTGGCACCAAACCGAAGGGAGAAGGGCATTACTCTGCAGTAGAAGCATTACTTAGTAAGAGGGTCCAAGGCCAGCCCCAGATTTGAGTTCTTTTTTCCAGATCATCAGGTGACTATAGACGGAGAGGGCAGTGGCTCTAAGGTCTGCCAGCTGAAGATGTCCAGAGCCCTTCTGACCATGATCTAGGAATTCCTTGGGATAATTCTCTGGGGAGGTTTAGACCTTTAAAATATATACTTGATTAAGTACTTGGAGGACTAGGCAACCCAAGGAGAGACGATTCCCAATGAGGACAGCAGGGAGCAGTAAACACTAAATCTCCTGCGGAGTAGGGTGGCTATCTGGAAAATTCAGTTCATCTACTAACATTAAGCACCCACTTTGGGCAAGATCAAATGCTGAGCGATGTGGGATGGGATCAGCAAAATAAAAGAGACCTGGATGCTCCTTCCTCTCCCTTCTCCTCCAATCTTTCCTCTGTGTCCCTGTGCCAATCACTAAACCTTCAAAGCCCTCAGTTTCCTCATATGTAATATGAGGGAGTTAGACTAGAGAACTTTGTGGATAACTTCTAACAGTAGATCGCTGATTCTAGAGCAAGAGATTTTAGAGCTAGAAAGCACAGGTTAAGCCACTTCCACTCTCATTTTGACAAGAGGACACGAAGCACAGAGAGTTTAGGTACTTTGATCTAGGTGGCATGCATGGCACAGCCAGAAAATGAACCCAGGTTTCATTCATGAGTTCTTACAAAGGGCTCTACTTAGCAAATTGCCTCATTTACACATTCCGGTCAAAACTACCTGGTGATATTTGTCCTAATCTCATTCAGAAAACAATGAAAGGGATTTGAGGAAATATTTGAGGAATCTGTCCCAGCCCTCCCCCCACCCCTCAGACTCTCCTCAAACCAGCAGCATCCCCTTCCCCCACCTCAGCAGAGGTCTCGTTTTACAGACAAAATGGAGGTCATTTGCCTAGAGCTCCTCCTTCTCTCCTGCCCTTCATCAAACACCCAATATTTCAGCCTCTGATGAAGAGATGAGCCTATTCTCCATGGCCAGCCCTCCTACATGTACCTTTGATCCCATTCCCTCATATCTTCTCCAGCAAATAGCTCCCACTATCATCCCCAACTCTAGTCCTCAGTCTCTCCTAATGGTTCCTTCCCTGTTGCCTGTCAATCTCACCTCTCCCCCATTCTCTATGAAACATCCCATCCTGGGGCCACTCATCCAACTCAGTTCCACAGTGGATAATGTTACTGTTCCCCTTAGAGTTATAAGGGGGTAATCCTGAGGGTTTGGGGGCTTCTAACACTATTCTTGGGAGCTCCCATCCAACATCCTCCCCCAATATCAATAAATTAATTGACACCAATTAGCTTTTATGAAGGAATACTTACTAAAAAGGTATAAAAGTTGTAGAAACAATCCCCTCCCCCAAATTCCAGGGGTCCATTCCACTCTTCAATACAAATAAGGTCCCTGGGGAGAGTGAGCTCAAACTTAAAGTAACAAAAGTAGTTAGTAAGTGGCACAGTGGACAGAGCACTGGATTTGGAGTCAGGAAGATCTGAGTTCAAATCCAGCTGCAGACACTTATGAGCTGTATGATCCTAGACAAGTTACTTAACCTCTGTTTGCCTCAGTTTCCTCAACTGTAAAATGTTAATAGTAATTGCACCTCCCAGTGTTGTTGTGAACATCAAATAAGATAATATTTCTTAAGCACTTAGCACAGTGCCTGGCACATAGTAGGCACTATATGAATACTAACATGTACAGAACACCTGGAGCCAAAAAGTACCCCAAAACTCCTGACCCTAGGAATCTTTAATTCCCTTAAATCCTTAACTCCCTCCTAGGAGTTCTCACCAAATTCACTTTCTGTATTGCCTCCATGATGGACAAATTATTCCCTAGTTCAGCTGGGCTGGGGTAGAGGGTCTGAGCATGTTCTAAGGATTTGTACCTCATTGGCCAGTATCTGTATTAGACTCATCAAACCCTCCCTAGATCCCACCATTCTCACTAGCTATTGTCTAGCTGGCTATTTTTCTCCCTTCTCTTTTTCAAACAAATTCCTTGAAAAAGCTGTCTAAACTAGGTGCCCCCACTGCTTCCCCATCACTCTCTTCCAAATTCTCGACAATCTGGCTTGATTTCATCACTCAACTGAAAATGCTCATTCCAAAGTGACTTTCATTCCAAATGATTTCTTAGTTGCCAAATTCAATGACTTCTCAATCTTCACCCTTCTTAGCCTCTCTTCTGGATTTCATACCCTCTCTTCCTACATACTCTATTTCTTGGAAGGTCTTTGTGACACAACTTTCTCCTGGTTCTCCTCCTATCTCCTTCACATTCTTCTTTGCATATTCATCCACATATGGACTATTTACTGTGGCTATACCTTAAGTCTCTCTCCTCAGCCCTGTTTTATTTTTCTCTATACTCTCTCATTTGGTGACCACTCCCAGCTCCTTTGGGTTCAATTGCCATCTGATCCTCGGATGTAGATGTAGAGCCTAGTCATTCTTTTAAGTTCCAATTCTCTGTCACCAGTTGTCATCCTATGGATGTCCCACAGGACTCTCAAACTCAACAGGTCTAAAGCAAAATTAATCATCTTTCCCTCAAACCCACCCCTCTTGGAATTTCCTCATTATAGTCAAAGACAGCAACATTTTCCTAGTCACCCCAGTCCACAACCTAGGAATCATCAACAACCTTTCTTCACTCTTACAGACCACTAGTATTGAATCAGTTTCCAAAACATGTAGATTCCAGGTCCTAAACTTCTCTCTGTGGTTCTCCTTTCTACTCGTATTATCACCTTAGCCCAGGCTCTTATCACCTCTTCTGCATTTGGCCATTTCAATAGCCTCCTAATAGATTTCCCTACATTTAGTTCCTTCCCTGTCCAATACATTCTCCTATCAGTTACCCAATTACTGTCTTAAGAGCAGTTCTGACCAGGTTACTACCATGCCGAAGAAGCTGACCCATTGCATTTAGGTTAAAATACAAATTTGTATGTTTGGCATTTAAAGCCCCCTTACAATGTGGTCCAAAACTACCACTATCACTACTTAAATAGAGAGAGAGAGAGACAGACAGACAGACATACTGCAGGCAGCTAGGTGGCACAATGGATAGAGCACCGAACCTAGAGTCAGTTTAAATCTGGCCTCAGACACTTACTAGCTGGGTGACCCTTGGCAAGTCACTTCACCTTGTTTGCCTCAGTTTCCTCATCTGTAAGATGGCTGGAGAAGGAAATGGCAAACCATTCCAGTATCTCTGCCAAGAAAACCACAAAAGGAGTCACGAAGAGTCAGACACGACTGAACAACAATATATGTATATACATATGCATCTGTGTATGTGTATATATGGGTGTATATATATATATATACATATATATATAAATGCTTATATTTATCTTCTGTGAGCACGTTGTCTTCCCCAATAGAATATAAACTCCTGGAGGGCGCGCGCGCGCGCGCGCGCGCACACACACACACACACACACACACACACACCACACGCGAACCTACTCCACTCCACACATTACAGAGTGAGAATCTGTCCCCTTCCCCCTTCTCCCAAATTGAGAACCATCCCCCACCCATCCCGAGACAGAGGAAGAAAATGCCCCGCCCCATCTCTCAGACTGCGGAGAAACAGCCAATCTCAGAGCTCGCTGGAGAGATTTCCCCCCCCATATCCCGCCCCTCCATCCCCCGCCCACCTAGCTAACGGATCGTTCGTGTAGTGAGACTTGGGGGCTCTCATTGGCTGATCCGTAGCTCCGCCCCTCGGCTCTGATCGTGGCCGCCGCGTTCCGAGACTTTGCCTCCTGGTCCCGCCCCCTCCTAGGCCCCGCCCCCTTTCTCGCCCCGCCCCTCTCCCCCTCTGCTCGGTCCAGTCCTTCCAGCCCCTGCTGCAGAGTGGATCCGCCGCCTCGGGGCCCAGAGGGAGGCGGCCGAGCCGAGCCGAGCCGAGCCGATCGAGCTGGCGGCGGGGGCCATGGCGGGTGGGGACGGCCGGGAGGAGGGCGAGGCGGCGGTGGTAACGGTGAGGGTGCAGTACTTGGAGGACACGGACCCCTTCGCCTGCGCCAACTTCCCAGAGCCCCGCCGTGCCCCCGTCTGCACCCTGGACGGGGCACTGCCACTGGGTTCCCAGATCCCCGCTCTGCACCGGCTGCTGTCGGCGCCGCTCAAGGTGAGTCCGGGCCAGGGAGGGTTCGGGACTGGGGCTGCCCCGCCGCCCGGGAGCATCGTCGGGAGTGAGGTTGGGGGCGGGGGGACGGAGACTGCCTCTCTGCCTGGGGCTGGGGACCCTGGAGCCCCCTCAAGAGTCTGGGGACCTGGTGCACCTGTGCTCCAGGTGAGTGAGATCTGGGGGCGGGGCCAAGGGGAGGGGAGGGACTGGGTTTGGAGACACAGTTCCTGCAGGGTTGCTTCTCATACCAAAAAGGTGTGACTAGATGGGTACTCGGGGGTCTTCAGTGTGCCGAGAAACCCTGGGAAGCTGAACAGACAGAGAGAGGAACCCCACAATCCCAGGATTTTAGAGCTGGATGGGATCTCAGCATCGAGTCCAACCCAATCGTTTTAAAGTTGAAAAAACCGTCGAAAAGGGTGACTTAGTGCCCAAGGTCATCCAGGTACTAAGTAGCAAAGCTGGATACATGATGAAATGGCTACAGTACTGGCCTTGGAGTCAGGAAGACTTAGGTTCAAATCTCGTCTCTGACATTTGGCTGGATGACCAGAGACAAATCACAACTCTAAGCCTCCATGGATTGTCTTGTTTGGATTTATATGCCCTACCTGGCACATAGTAAGGGCTTCATAAATGCTCCAGCCTTGTAGGGCTTTCCTCACCCTGTGCTTGTAAGGCTAAAATGAGAGTATATGTAAAGCAGTTTGCCAGTCTCAAAGCGTTATGTAAATGCAAGCGATTATTATCATTATTATTCTTCTGACTCCAAATTCCGTGCTTTGGCTGCTACTACTTGCGGCCCCCTGGAATTTGGCTGTGGCTGGCTCCACTCTATGGAAGGTCCTAACTAGTCCACGCAGCCCCGCTGTTATCTGGGAGGGCCAGGACAGAGACCCGGGCAGAACAGTGCCGGGAAGGGGAAAACAGGCCCTGGGCTTTCCTGAGGGGGCGGACCTGCCCAGGAGTCCCAGGACTAGCAGGACCTAGAGTGGGGGATTTCCCCCAGGCAGGATGACAGGATCGAAAAGCTGGGGAGCGTGGAACTGAGCGAAGGATGGAAAAGACCTGATGAGTCACCTCCTCCCTACCCCGCCCCCCCCCCCACCTTTGGCGGGGAGCTCCGAGTTCCCTCCCTGCATGCCCTGGGGGGGGCGAGGGGGAGGGGCGGGGCGTGCTTGGGCTAATTTTAAATGCCTGGAGTGATGGAGTTTGCTGAGCAACCCGGCAGGAGCAGAGGCTGGCTCGGGAAAGGGACTTTTCCAGATGTCCAGCCCCTGCTTCCCCTATCCTTCCCCTTGAACCCCGGGTGAGCTGCCCCCAGCCGGGCTTGTGGTTCTCTGTTTACGGCTCAAGAATGCCTGGTGCTGTGGCCAGGAGGCCGAGGCCAAGCCCAAGCAGCTTTTATCAGGACCTGGACAGTGGCTTGGCTATACCCCCAACCCGCCCCCCCTTCCCTGCTGGGCTCCCTGCCCGAAGGCCCCCAACCCCCACCCCGGGAAGTAAAGGAGGAGGCGGCTGCATTTCCCCCTCCGCCCCTTGGCTGGGGGTGGGGGAGGTTGGGTCGGCCAAGGCCTCCTGCGCCGCAGCATTGCACAAACTTGCCCCCGACCCTGGGGTCTCCCCTGGAATGTGACTCCAGGCGCTAGCCTGCATTCCTACTGGGCCCAGAGTCTGCCTGGCCCCCAGTGAGGGGGAGGGAGAGGGAGAGAGGGAGATCGATGGTCCTTTGGAAGGGAGAAGGGAGCTGGCCCAAGGATGGGCTAAAAGAGCCTCCGGCCTGCCAGATACAAGAGGGGAAACCGAGGTTGGGAATGGGAGAGGATAGAGCAGCACTGAAGGGGATCGCAGAGACTTCCCTTCATTCATAGTTACACCTCTCTTCCCAGAAGAGACCCCAACTCCTAGTGGAGGGATTTGGTTAACATGGCAACTCCCCAACCTGTCCATAGTGGTATGAGGCCCTGCCCTTTCCTAGAAAGACCACTGTGTTTGGCATCGAAGTATCTGTTTCATTTGCTGCTGCTATTTACTACTAGCTGTGTGGCCTTGGACAAGTTACATAACCTCTAAGGGCCTCAGTTTTTCCATCTGTAAAATGAGAAGATGGAGCAAATGATCTTGAATTCTTCCAGCTTTACCTAGAAATCCTATGGAAGGATCACACTATGATCCCTGCTCTGTCTTCTCATGCAATTTTCTCTCAAATTCAATATTCCAATTTTCCTGGGAATAGAGCCCTAGATTGCCTCTCCCCACCAGCCCCCACCCACCCATAATTAGTGTTGCAAAGCCACATTGTCCTAGCTGGAAGAGAAGAGATGCAAAGTATAGATAAGAACTGGGTCCTGTCCTTATGGAGAACTGTTTCTAAAGCGGGTAAGATACTTAGGATCACATGATGAGTACATTATGGGCAAAACCAAGTATTTTGTGAGGTCTTTTGCAACATTAGGGAGATAGGCAGCAATTTCTCACTTTCTGACCTCCCAGAATCTTTAATGCTAGAGGTGAGACTGGAAGAGGTGGGAGTGGGGGGAACTTCTTCACTTAACTAGAACATGAACTCCTAAACCAACTCCATCTGCAGGCAAAATCAGCCTTCTGTCTGTTCCTCCCAAATGGATCCGTCTCAATCAATCCAATAAGCAGCAATTACTACGTTACTATGTACTAGGCACTAGTGACACAAAGACAAAACAGTCTACCTTCAAGGAATTTAATACTCTACCAAAAGTGATACGGTCAGACTTGCAGGAGAGGCTTCATCTTTCTGTACAAGGAGATTCCTGAAGTATACTTACTGAGAATGCTCTAGGATCAGAAACCACTCCTAGGGGTTGGGGTGGAAGAATAAACCATCCCCGTCCAGGGGGCAGTTAGCCAGTCCCAGGTAGCCACTGTCCCTTCCTGATGAACTTTTCCTCTCAGAGAGCTTTGCTGCTTAGCTCATCTGCCCAGTGTGTGGTAGCACGGTTCCTTCTCTGTACCCCCTGTGCACCTCCTGCCCTGTAGTCGGGATAAGGGGATAGATAATGATAATATCATCACATTCTGGCCCACCCCCACACAGACCCCAGTATACAGAGACAAAGCACTGAAGTGGAGTCAGAGGACCTGAGTTGAAATCCCAGCATGATGCTGACTATCAGTCTAACCTGGAACAAGACATTTCTTCTCTCTGGCCCTCAGTTGCTGCCTAGGTCAAAAGAACAGCTTAGACCAGATAGGTCATAAAAAGAGCTTAGACCAGATGATGTTCCTGTTCCAAGTTCCAGTTCTGAACATATTTTTTATCCCCTAGTAAATGAGACTTGAATGAAGCTCTCCAGAAGTATGGGGCTACCATGAGGCAATGGTTTGATTTTGTAATCTAGACAAAGTGGGTGTGGGCAATCCTGACACTTGCCTATCTAGGCAGCCGGGCATTCATGGCCTCAGAGCCACCTAAAGAATGAGGTTTCAGAGAATTTAGAGGTGAAAAGGCCTTCAGAGATCTAGCTCAATTAGCCCCCATACACTAATTTTACAGACGGGAAAACTGAGGCTTAGGGAAGTTGAGTTTATTAAAGCCAGGGAACATCCCCAAATTCTTGCCCCCTTCCCATACTTTAAGCCAGAATCTGCCTAGCCCTAAGCTCTTTCTGCCAGGGGCTGTAGACCCTGAGCCTTTATCTCAAATCCAAACCCCAGTCTCCCTTCCTCGATGCCCCTGGGAAGCTCAGTACTAAGTGTGGCTGGGTTACCATAGTGACAGGCACAAGAGGCTGGCTCCCTGTGGCTGGCATCTCTGCCAGGAATGGTCAGATGCACCAAGACATTCCCATCCCAAATATAAACCATGACCACAGCCCCGGAATAGAAGTCTAGAGTTTTAGGACTGAAAACAGGCCCCCATGGTAGGGCTTGGGTTGCAGAAGGGATGATGGGGGGTGGGGTGGGGTGCTAAAAAGACCTCTAGACTTGGTGTTCCTTCTGCAGCTGGCCTGTCTTTCCTGCCAACCAGGACTCTTCTAGGGGTGACCAGAGGAGAAGTGGAGGCATAGGACATGGTTTACCATAATCCAGCTGTGAAATGACCCAAATCCTGGAGCCCTAACTCAGGGATGTTTGTCATTGGCAAGACTGAGTGGACTAAATTGTTTCCCTCTGCTGCCAAGGGACCCAGCTTAGCCTGGGACAGAATTGGTGCCCTGGGACCTACTTGGCCACGTGAACTTTAAGTTGACTACCCTAAAAGAAACCTGGTGCAGAGACCCACCCCTCCTGCAGGCCCCCACCCAATCCCTGGGCCGATGGCCAGCTACTTCCTAGAGCCTCCTCAGGGGGAAGGTACTTGTGGGGGGCTGGACACTCCCCTTCCTTGGGGGCACTGAGCTTCCTCATGCACTGGCTGAGGCCTCACTGACTTCCTCCCCTGTCTGGGAGGAAGCTGCAGGGCCACAGCCTCTGACTCATCTCCTACTCAAAGGGTATCTGCTTCCTGGGCCAGGCCTGGTACTTTGGGCTAGAGCTCAGCCATTAGAGGGGAAGCATGGCACCTGGGGGCATTGAGAGTGAGCTTCCTGGGGCATCTGGGAAAAAGCACTGCTAGATCTAGAGTCAGAGAATACATGTTTAAATCCTGTCTGCCGCTTACTGTGTATGGAACTCTGGGCCAGTCATTTCTCTTCCCTACTTAATTTTTTCATCCCAAAACCCTGTGACCAATTATTTTTACCATGTGCTGGGATTTTTCCCCTTTCCTCCCCGCCCTGCTCCTCATTTCATCTTAGCACTAGCTGAATAAGGGACCAGACACATGGGATCCCATATGGACCAGACCCACCAACTCCCCAGAGCTGCAGAATGCCAGGAGAGCACAGGGCTATGGCCTCAGTACCCAAGAAGTGAGCTGTCATTGTACCAGTCACACCCCCTTGCTGGTCGCTGCTCTTTGCCCTCTCCACAGAGGTAGGAGGTGCCCTGGACACAGATGTCTCAGGAGGCCCAAGCCTTGGTATATTGGAAGGTGGCACCGACTTCTGCTTGGGTGGTTCCACATCTCCCAGCTGGGGTGTGGACCCTGAGCTGGCACCGATGAGGAGGCCAGAAGGCTCTCAGCCCAAGGACCTTTCCCCTCCCATCAGCAAGACCAGCCGTGAAGTTTTATGTTCTTTTAACAAAGTCATAACTGGAAACTGTGAGCTGTATGGCTGAGATCAGAGCAGGCCTTGCAGAGGGACCAGGGCTGGACAGGTTCTCTCTAGAACAGTTTTGTGACTCTGTGGCCTACTTGCTCTGGCCTCAGTTTCCCCACTCATAGCAGGAAAACAGTGATTGGAGGAAGGGAGAGAGAAGGATCTTAATGTGAAATGGCATGAAGAGCCAGTCCAATGCTATGAAAAGAGCTTTGGATTTGGGGTCAGAGAAACCAGGGTTAGGTCTCAATTCTGCTACCTTCTTACCTATGTGAGGATTGTGGGGAAGAGTTACATGTGAACCCAAGGGGGAAATGGGAGCTGAATTAGGAAACTGGAGCCAGGGAGGCATCAGGGTGTGGTGGAGAAAGCATTTGATTTGAAATCAGGGGATTTTATGACTTTGGCCAAATTACTTAACCTCTGGGCCTTATTCAGTTTTCCCATCTGTAAAATGTGAGACTGGGCTAAGTGATCTCCCTAAGGGCTTGTGACGTTCTAAGACTTGGGAGGTGGAGAATATCCATCAGGTAGGCTCCAGTGGAGGCTAGGGCTGAAGGGGGTATGTGTGAGCATGAGCATGGGATGACCAGAAAGGGATGAGAACTCATTTCCATAAGCCACATCTCCACGGAGCTAGTAGTGAATCAGAGCAGGAGCAGCCTCCAGACCAGGGAGGGAGGGTGTATTATCGAGCTATGACTCACTCCCTCCCTCTTCTCTCTGCCCCAAGCTGCTTTTTCCCACAGAAGGGTTTGGGGGAGGGTTGAGTAGCCCATTCTATCAGCTCTCCTGGCCCCTGCTGGCCTCTCCATTCCTCTTCCCACAGTCTCTCTTAGGACTAAAGGCCTGGTTTCAATGCCTGGGGGAAGCCCAGGCTGATATGGTGCTGTGCTGTTTATGCGGGGGTGGAGTGGTAGGAAGCAGACCTTGTTATATAGTCTGTTACACTACTGAGTGGCGATAGGGCCCTTACTGGGAGACCAGGTAAGTACATTTGATGGTCATAATCACCCTGGGAGGGAGGGGCTAGCCAGGGGTGGGGAGCCTGCGGCCTGCAGGACCTGCTGCTCCTTGCTCCCCCAGTCAAAGGACAGCCCTGCCCTATATCTCCTATGTCAGTGTATGTCTTTTCCCATCTCCCTCTGGCTTCCTCTGTGCTCCTATACCTCAAACTCTCTGTGTGCCTTCTGAAACCGGGAGGACCAGTTTGGGGTTATTTACAGAGACTAGAGGGCCTGCTTATCTATAAGGGGGGGTGGGGAGGGCCAGTCTGGGACAGCCCTAACCCTTGGTCCTTCTGTAGGGAACCCTAAGTCTCCAAGACCTGAGGAGGTGGGGTCACCTGCTCTCCATTCTGGGTCACTTGGCCATGAGCCAAGGCTCCTGATCCCTAACCACAGCTTTGCTGTTACCTCTTATGACATATTAGACCAGGTCCCATTCCCAATCGATCAATTTCTCCAGTCCTTCAGTGTTTACCAATCATTGTATAAGAACTACTTCATTAAGAATAGTCCCATGAGGAAGGCGATAACAACTCCCATTTCTGTGAGCTCTAAAGTTTACAAAGGCTTTCTTCCCTTGAAGTAAGGTAGGTATTGTTATCCCCAAGATGAGGTGACAGGACTGGTAAGAGTCCATAGCAGAACTGGAACCTGAAGTCCTTGGACTCCAAATCTAGGGCTCTTTCCACTCTGTAGTGAGTGAGAGATCCTGGAAAGAACAGGGCTCTCTTTGGCTTCTTGGGAGCTCTTTGTCTGGGAGCTGTCCCTACTAATGAAGAATTTAAGGTCAATTATCCTGAGGGTTTGAGCCACATGAGAAAAAGGCAGATCACCTAGGCTCTGAGGCTCTTGCTATATGGCAGTAATTAGCCAGCTGTGGATCACTTCCCTTGGTGGGGGGCAGTAATCAAAGACCAGAAAGGAAGGAAATCTCTGAAGGAAAGTAGGTGGGAGGCCTTAGTGATGGTAGATGGGAACAAAGGAGAGAAGAGAGACCAGGAAGTGAATGAATTCGGCTACAGCTCGGTGATGGAGCAGCCCATAGAGCTCTGGGCTTGGGAATCAGGATCAGGGTTAAAACCTTGCCTTGTTTGAACACTTACTATAGCTGCGTGACCCTGGACAAACTTCTGGGCCTCAGTTTCTTCATCTAGAAAAAACAGGGGTTGGACCTTAATTTCCCTTCCATTTCTACGTCTGTGACCCTATTCAAACCAATATACTGTGTGCAGAGACTAATGTTAAGTGCTGGAAGAGATGCAAAGATTAAATAAGACACAGTCCTCACCATGATGGAGCTTCCAGTTTAGTAGGGAGCCATGATCCTTTCCCAATAACTGTAACAGAATAGCATACATGGTGAATGCATCAGAGGTGGACAGCCAAAGTGCAGTGTTGGGTCCTGGAAGGAAAGAGGATTACCAATCTGGCAGACCAATGAGAGCTTCGTGGATGGAGAAGGGATCAAAGTTTGAGTTGGAAGACCTAGGGCCAGCTATGGTGAAGGGGCGGGTTACTGTTGGAACCAACCCCTAAGCTCCAACTGACACTACCCCCTGCACACACTGGTCTAGAAATCTCATGGTCAGGAACCTAGGATGATGAGGTCCTTGAGTACATAAAACAACAGGGGGCAGAAACATCAGAGAGAGAAAGGGGGAGTCTGGCATGGCCCCAGGGTACCAGGAATGCAACCCAGAGCCTTGGCTCATGGCCAAGTGACCCAGAATGGAGAGCAGGTGACCCCAGGAAGGGGCCCTGGGACTAGAGCGGAAATATCTCAGGCTAGTTGGGGCCAGGGTGTGGGGAACAGGCACCATCCTGCTGTCCTGGAATCCACACCATCCAGCTGTTCTTCTGGCCCTGACAGCACCCACATCAGCCAACTAGACCACAGGGGTGGTGATCTGAGGGAGGACCATTAAGGGGTGGGAATTTGTGTGGGAGCTCCAGGAGAAAGTGACTAGCCTTGGTAAAGGTCAGGAGGAGTTAGCAGCATGTTAATAATAATAGTAACAATGATAATAGTTAGCATTTATAATTTTTTATAACATTTAAAAGTTTGCAGAGCACTTTGTAGACCTCTCATGTGATCCTTATAACAACCCCCCTTATAACAAGCCCCATTCTACAGGTGAGGAAGTTGACCTCAAGTGACTTGCCTAGGGTCACAGGATTTGAACTAGGTCTTCCTTACTCCAGTGCTCAATGCCTTTGGTCTCTTCCAGTTCTAGATCCTATAATTAAGGGTCTGAGGCCAGTAAATACTTCCTAAGTGATGAATGGATATCTCGAGGTTCATCAGACTAGTCACTCCTCTTTTGTTCCTCACTCCCTTGGCCTAGACAGAGATCGGTCCCCAGGAGGATCGTCAGGTTGGAAAGGGGTAACGTGGTGTAGTAGACAGAACATTCTACCCGGAGTCAGGGAGACCTACGTGCAAACACCAGATCCCAGACGCTTACTAGCTCTGTGACCACCCCTGATCAGGAAGATCACTTTAACCTTTCCGAACCTCAGCTTCAACATCTGTAAAATGAAGCTAATAATACCTAATAAAATTTTCAGGCTATATAAAAGACAGCTGCTGCTGCCATCAGATAGGAGGGATTTAAAATTGCCCAAATGAGGAGGTTAAAGTTGGGATGTGGAAGAATAAGGAAGGGGGGTGGGTGGGGATTTAGGTCAAAAGTTAGAAATGAACGATTTAGAAATTTAAAAAAAAAAGTAAAAAGTGCATAGCGGAGAACAAAAGAAAACTTACAAGGAAGCAAAGATGGACAGCTACATATATGTATATGTACATACATACTACATACATGTGTGGTATTTATTATATAAGCTTCCTTGAAATGGAAATTTATTGCTGTATGTTTTGCATCATCTCTTATGTTCTACTGTGCACATAAGCAATGCTTTTTTTTCTTTTCTTATTTTGTATTTAAGTGTTTTAAAATTTTAATTGAAAAGGCAGGGGGCAGGGGAGAGGGAGGGGGGGAATGAAAAAGTTCTAAGACCTACCTAGTACAACACCCTAACTCTCCAGATAAGACTACTGAGGCTCCTAGTTGAAACCGACTGGGCTATGATCATGTTGGTAGCAAGTGGCAGCCAGGATTCGAACCCAGATCTTCCAACAGAAACTCCAGTGGTCTTAATGCAACCCCGTCATCTTATGGAGGAGAGAACATGGCTCCAGAGAAGGTGTGACTTGGTCATGGTCACACAGGTGCTAAGTAGCAACAAATCAGCTGTTTGAACCAATTTCTTGTGGCTCTAGATCTAATGCCCTTTCTGTTACAGTATGCTGAAATCCTGAAGCAAACTGGAAGGGAGCTTAGAAGCAAGGAAACTGAGACCCCAAGAGGTGTGGTAACCTCCCCAAGATCACCCAAGGAGTTGGCATAACTCAAATTTAAATCTTTTCCACTATACCAACGATGAAGGCTGGAGGGGGGTGGGGTGGGGAAGACGTTTGAAGAATGGGCCTGAGTGAGGACAGTGATATTCCAGCCCTCTGGGGCCTAACACTTCATGACAGGGAGGGCACTGGCTGAGTTACCTTATTCTAGAACAAACTGGGTTTTGGACTTCTGTTCCCCAGGTAATACAAAGAAGTTGAAGGATTTCCCACTTTATTTTGCATTTGTATATGAAATTAAAATTTAGAGCTAGAAAGGACCTTAACATTTATCTCATCTAAACTCCTCATTTTATAGATAAAGAAACTGTGGCCTGGAGTGTGTCTCAAGACCATATAGGTTGTTAGAAGAAGAACCAGAATTTGGACCCAGGTCTTTGAATTTCAGAGATATTTTTGGTATCTCTGTATAGTTCTTTGAAGGTCTGGGAACTGGGATATTGTGACACTCTTTATGTATAGCTCTGGGTGGGAGGAAGGGAGTTTGGTATACCATGCTGAGTCATTGGGGGGATGGAGAGGTGGAATCTCAGGATTGATCAGCAGCAGGAGAAGTGGGGTACTTGTTCAGTTGTTTCGGTCATGTCTGACTCTTCATGACCCCATTTTCTTGGCAAAGATACTAGAGTGGTTTGCCATTTCTTTCTTCAGCTCATTTGACCAGTGAGGAAACTGATGCCAACAGGGTTAAGTGACTTGTCCAGGGTCACACAGCTAGTAGTTTTCTGAGGCTGGACTTGAACTCAGCTCTTCCTAACTCCAGGACAGCACTCTATCCACTATGGCATCTAGCTGCCCCAGGGGTGGGGTACAACCTACTATAAATCAGGAACTCAAGGGAGGGGGTGGGGCAGATGGCAAAGATGCTGGGCAGCTGCTTTGTCTGAGGCATGGGATGACAATCAGCATGTGAGGGTTGCCCTCTTCGGGAGGAGGGAGAATACTTAAACTTGCCATGGATAGGAAATGCTCAATGCCCTTGCATTGAGATCCTCCAGATTTTCCCTTCGCAGGGGAGTGTGACTTGCCCAAGGTCATACTAGAGAAGACCCTTGTGGTATGGTGGGAAGAGGGCTGGGTTTGACATCCAGAAATCTGAACTTGAATCCTGGCCCTGACCTCTAAGCCTTGGTGTTTTCATCTGTAAAATGAAGGCGATCACAGAATCACAAAAGGTGGAGGGCACCTCTGAGGTCAGCCCCTTCATTTTACAGATAAGGAAACTGAGGCCCACCTGCTCAAGGAGGCTGAGGTAGTAAGAGGCAGGCAGGATTTGAATGGGGGTCTAGGGCTCGCTTCCTGTTATACCACGCTGCTTACCTCGAAGCACTGGGATGAGGAAGCCACTTTGCAAATCTCAAGTACCAAAGAAATGCCAACTATTATTTATAATTCTGGTTAGTGGCAGGGCTTAGTTGAGACATGGAATCTTAAAGGTGGAAGAGAATTCTGGGGCCATCAAATCCACCTCTCCTTGGAGGGAGAGCTCCTCCCCTGACCTCAAGCCTCCCCCAGTTCTGCCCCAAGGCATCAAGCAGACCAAAGCTAATCCTACCTCCATGGGACAACCTTTCAGATACCTGAAGACCCATGCTATGGCCCTCTGGACTCTTCAGACTCTGCTGCCCACCAAGAGTCCAGGGCCTCTGCCTCTCCTGAGAGAATCATAAGATTTCAAGGGGCAAAAACCCTGAGAAGTCATCTAATCCAACTTCTTCATTTAGCAGACAAGGAAATTGAGGCCCACAGAGGCTAAGTGCCTTGCCCAGAGTCTCCAAGTCAGCACAGCTAGGCCTGGAGTCCTCCTGGGTTTCTTATTCTAATCTAGTGGCCAGCCAAGGAGACAGCAGTCAATCAAACTGACCCTAGGCAGGAAACAGCCCAGTCCCTTACTTCCTTTCCCTTTGGACTCTGTCCCTCTTCCTCCCTCCCCTCCCTCCCCCCCAGCTTTCCTTTGGGGATGGGGGTAGGAAGGGTCTCTGCCACTCTCTTGGGCCTGCTCCTAAAATAGCCCAAGAGAGAGGATGACTGTGCTTCTATTCCCTTCCCCTAAGAAAAGAGGGCAAGGAGCCAGGCAGGAAGTGGGACCAGGGTTCACAGTGTTTGTCCCAAGCGGGAAGGGAGGTGCATTACCTCAGACAACCCCATAGTCCCACCCTCTGGGGGATGGACAGGGCTTCTTGTCCCTCCTCCAGAAGAGCCCTCTCTATTTTCCTGCCACCATTGAAATAATATATCCCCTTATACTTAGAGGAATTCACACACACACATATGTATATGTATATTTGTACCATATAATATATGCATATCACATATGTATGTGTTTATATATTATATATGTGTGTTAAGGGTCATATATATGTACATGCCTATATAAGTGGGGGGGAGGTGTGTGTGTGACAGACTATCAGGGCTAGCAGAGACCTCAGAGATTAACTAATCTAATCTCCTCACTTTATCAATAAGAAAACTGAGTCCTAAAAAAGACCAAGCCACTTTCCATCTCTGGGCCTTATTTTCCCCATCTGTCAAATGAGCGAGTTGCTTTGTAAGATCTCTTCCAGGTCTAAATTTTATGATCTTATGATCATAAGATCTCAAGTAAGAGGCAGAGGCAGGATTTGAACCTGGAATTCCTGACTAAATCTAATGCTTGTTTTTCTAGCACTTGGCAGTTTTCAAAGCTCTCTCATATTTATATTCCCATTGGAGCCTCACAAACAACCCTGTGACTTCCCAGTAAGGTGTAGTGGACAAAATTCTGAATCTGGAGTCCAGAAGATTTGGTTTCAAATCCTGTCTCTGCCACTTATTATCTGTATGACCTTGAACAAGTACCTTAACATCTCTGGGCCTCAGTTTCCTCATCTGAAACATGAGATTAAACTAGAGGGCATTTAAGGCCCTAGGATTTGGTGGGACCTTACTCTTTTGGTAACCCACAGCTCAGAATTGGAAACTCTCAGGTTTACCCTGGTAACATCTGCACATGGCTCATTCATAGTTTTCCCCAAAGGGCCCTCAGCTCCCAGGCAAGCATTGTTCTGCCAAGGCACGAAATATAGAATAGGTTTATCACGCAACAAAGAATACAGGAAGGAGGACTACTCCGGTCTTTAGATAGTC
Organism: Trichosurus vulpecula; assembly: GCF_011100635.1. Classification (NCBI taxonomy): domain Eukaryota; kingdom Metazoa; phylum Chordata; class Mammalia; order Diprotodontia; family Phalangeridae; genus Trichosurus; species Trichosurus vulpecula. The sequence goes on along the minus strand of NC_050575.1, from coordinate 379,294,226 downwards.
AAGAAAACACTTCCCTCTTGTGAGCCCCACATCCCCCAAGGGCTTACATAGTCACTCTAAGTACCATCCTGGTGTTGAAACTTCTTCTTGCAGGAAAATAACTTAAAACTGTGAGGAAGTCAAACAGCTGATGCTTGGTGGACTCTGCCTTCCCCAGGGCCCTATGGTATCATTCCAGACTTATAACACAACCCTGGAAGTAAAGCATCTCAAAGTGGGGAAAAAAGTCAGAGTTAATAGAGAGTTCATCCACCTCACCTAGGTCTTCACGGTCCATATGACTTACAGTACCGGGTGAAGGGCACATTCTTTGATCATCGGGTTATGGCGCCTCTTTTGGTCCTAAGGTTCAGGATTCTCTGCCATACCACATCTCCTCCCTCATCATCACTCTATTGCCCCATAGCCACTGCTTCCAAATCAGGACAGTATTGCCTGTGCGGATCTGTTTTTTAATAATGATAGCTAGTATTTACATGGCACTTTAAGGTTTGCAAAGAACTTTGCAAATATTATCTCTCTTATCCTCACAACAACCCTGGGAGGCAGGTGCTATTATTATAATAGTCCCCACTTTACAGATGAGAAAACTGAGGCTAAGTGATTTGCCTAATGTCACACAGCTAGTATTTTTCTGATGATTTGAACTCAAGGTCTTCCTAACTCTATTGTCCCTATCCAGTGTACCACTCAGCTGCCTTGTGGGTTTTTGGGTCCATTTTGCCCTGTCTTGGCCCACCCCGAGTCTTGGAAACTCGCTCACTTACTCCAACTACCTCTGCCAGCCTCTTTTCCTTCTTCAGGAGAGTCATCGCTCTTAGAGTGAGATCGCTGGGGCCTTAGGGAGTCAGCACCTCCCAATGGGCCCTCGAGACTAGGGAAGAAGGAACACTCACCACCACCTTTATTCCTGGACATTCCCTTCCCCTACTTCTCTCCTGCTAGAGCTAAGCCATGCAGATTGAAGAAATATAGAGGCAGAAAGGGGAGGGATCAAATTACAGAAGAGGAGAAAGAGGCTGGGGTCTGGCCCAAGAGTCTGTCAACAGCTGAGTGCCCTGTGGGTTGTGCTGCCTGAGAAACAGGTTGGGCTGTTCAGAGAGAGGCCGAATGACCATCTGCTTGAGATGCCATACAGGGGTTGGACTAGGTGATCTCAGAAGTTCCTTCTAGGCCTGAGATCCTATGATGCGTCTGGGGCCTGGCCTCTTTCCCTTCCCCCTCCTAAACCGGAACAGGTGGAGTAACTCTCCAGTAGAATGGTGGAAGAATAGCTCATCTTTATATAGCACTTTTGTCACAACAGTCCTACCAGTTAGATAGTATGAAAATCATCCCCACCAGACAGAAGAGGAGACTGAGGTACAGACAAGTTAAATCATTCAGAATCACAAGATTTTGAGTAAACTGAGGCCCAGAGAGAAGAAATGATTTGTCATGTAGCTAATGACAGCATTTGAGGCAAGATTCATCCTTTTTCATCAAAAAGAGTAAGTGTGTCTACAGCAGAAAAAGCGCTGAAGCTGGAGCTGGGATCCAGCTCAGGTGCTTGCTCTTGGGTCATGGGCAAGTCCCTCTCTGGGCCTCAGCCTGCTCATCTGCAAACTGGGGGTAATTATCAACTCACAAGCATTTATTAAGCAGTACTCGGTACCAGGCAGCGAGGATACAGACAGAAAAATGATACCCTCAGACAGCCCTCTCTACCTTCTAAGAGTTTACATTGTATCGGGGAAACAAATGTGTAGATATAAAAATAGTCCAGCAGTATGGGATATCCCAGCCGTTGGGGGATCAGACCAGGTGTCACGTAGGACGCAGCCCGAGCTGAGTTTGAAGCAGTGTGTACATTGCCTGCATCCCCATGGTAAGGATAGTGTTTTATAAGCCATAAAGTACCATATAAATATAAGTCATTATTTACTGAGCTCCTCCCTGTGTGCGAGCAGCACAAGGAGAGGGCCAAAGTCAGCTGGGAGTTCCCACTGAGAGGGAAGAGGGGATAGTCTCTGAAAGCAGCCTTCTCTCTTAACTTGCAGCTTGAAGACTGTGCCCTGCAAGTATCCCCCTCTGGCTATTATCTGGACCCGGATTTGTCCCTTGAAGAGCAGCGTGAGATGCTGGATGATTTCTATGAAGAGATTGGGTTGGTATTTATCCTCACCTTTGCATTGGGGAGAGAAGGAATGAGAGGCTCGGGGGATATCAGTCCCATCTTCGCTACTTGCTGCCTCCAAGATTACCCATCCTTTCTCAGCCTCTCTCTTCTCTGGACCCCACCCCAGACCCTTTCCCCTCTGTTCCCACCCCACTGATTCCCATCTTCCCCTTTCTCTCTGTCCTTCCTTGGGTGAACCTTGAGCCATGAGCTCTGATCCATAATCACTGTGAGTTCTGGGAAGGCATTATTTAAGGCTCTCTCTCTCTCTCTCTCTCTCTCTCACACACACACACACACACACACACACACACACACACACACACACATCCTAAGCCAGGCTAAGGTTTCATTAGCCTACTTCTCTGCTCTCTCCCAGCCCCTGGCATATGTGCCTGCTCCCTTGATCCCTGAGGCCCAGGAAGGGCAGGGAACTGGCCAGGGAGGGAATCATTCTCCTCCTCATCTCCTGCCCCTCTCCTAGGGAAACAATTTAGATACAAACACAAGGACGCAGATAAAGAATAACAACTTAGCATTTCATTAGTGCCTTGAGGTTCACAGGGCAGCGAGGCAGTGGAAGTATTCCCATTTTACAGATGAAGAACCTAAGACCCAGTGGTTAAATGATTTTCTCAGGGTCACACAGCTAGTAAATAAGAAACAAGGATTAGAATTGGAAGAGTCTCTCCTTTTTACAGAAGAGGAAACAGGCCCAGAGAAAAGTGATTTGCCCATGGATCACCTGGCAAGCTAATGGTAGAACTAGAAATAAAATTCAGGGCTCTGACTCCCCTGATTCCACAATACACACTAGGGCCTGAGATTCCCTCCATGCTTTGTCTCCAGAGAGCCTTGGGCAAGGTAGGGGGAGGGGCCTTATTCCTACGGGGATCCTCTTCACGCCTCCTCCCCCTACCTGGAAACTGCCCTGAGTCCCAGCCATTTCTCAACAGACTAGCACTCCTCTTTGCCCACCGCCCCCGCTTTTTGGCATTCTGGGCATATGGATGGATTGAGGGGGAAGAGAGGGAAAGAAACTAGGCAGAGGGAATGGGGTGTCCCTTTGCTCTCTCCCAAGAACTCCTTGAGGCCATACTGAGCCCTAGGGAGGGCCCAGCCTAGGGAGGGTCCAGGGGAGAGTTAATGCGCTGGGACCCCTGTTGGGGGAGAGAATAGGTAATGGAATGACTGGTATACCTGTGTTTGCCCAAACCCTCCAACTTCCTCTGCCCTTAAGGGGCCCTTGTTTTTCAGCGCCACCCCTCCTCCAGGACCAGGGACATAAGGGGGGAGAGAGAGAGAACTGAATTGGACTTCTTCTGCCTGGGGTTTTTGGTTGGAATGTGGAAGTCCTTGTGTGAGAGTGTCAGGAGGGAGGCAGACTTTCAGGACAAGTGGTAATGTCTGTGGTACAGTGAAGAGGTCTGGATTTATTCAGAGGTCCTAGCTCTCATCACCCCTCTGGTCATTATTTACTAGCTGTGTGACCCCAGGGAAGTCACGAAACCTCTCTGGGCCTCAGCTTCCTCATCTCTAAAGTGAGGCTGGCCCAAGGGCTCTCTAAGGGTCCCTTCTGGCTCTAAATCTCTGCTCTTCACCCAGCAAAGGGAGGAAGCCCACCCTCATTCTGCGGACCCAGCTCTCCATCCGAGTCCATGCCATCCTAGGTGAGTCCCTGCCCTCACCCTCTGGCCATCCCCATCACAATTCTCCAGGACTCCTCTCCATTTCCTTGGAAGGAGGGAGCGGGGAGCCTGGGCCAAGCAGATAAGAGGGAGGATGTGTGTGGGGGCCATCCCCAGCTAGGGCATGGCTGACCTAAGAGTTGGAGGTAGGGAGTCACTCCAGGAATGGAGAGAGAGTGAAGACAGCAGGCCTTGGGAAGGGTGGGAGGTGGATGCAGGCATGGGGGAGCTGCCCTGGGGGCTACATAAGGGTGAACTTGTGGTCAGCTTATTGTGTAGCCAAGATAGGGGTGGGAGGGTGTGAGCCTGAGTGACTATTCCAGGTTCACTGTGTACTCTTGAGAGGGGAAGGGAAGGTCTGTGCCTGACATCCTGGATGGGGGTGGGAGTGGGGCCCAAGGCTGTACCTGGGGGAGCGGCGCCCCACTCACCACACATCTTTGTCCTCTGCAGAGAAGCTCTACAGATCCAGCGGCCCTGAGCTACGCCGCTCGCTCTTCTCCCTGAAGCAGATCTTCCAGGTGAGGGGGTCACTGGGAGGCCAGCCTAGGAGGGAGCACCTGGAGGTGCTCCCCCCTGAGCTCCTCCCCCACTGCCTCCATAGGAGGACAAGGACCTGGTACCAGAGTTTGTACACTCAGAGGGCCTGAGCTGTCTGATCCGAGTGGGGGCCGCTGCAGACCATAACTACCAGAGCTACATCCTCCGAGGTTGGTCTAGGCTTGGGCTAGCCCCTCTCCCTCCATGGCCTCATTCCAGGGGTGGTGCTGTCTCCTACCCGCCCAGCCCTTTCTGACCTGGCTCCTTCCTCACTTTTTAGTCTTACACTTTACTCTCCTACTTGTAATCTGGTGACACTGACCTCCTGGCTGTTCTTCCCACACATGACTCCATCTCTTATCTCCAGGCCTTTGCGCAGGCTGTACCCCACACCTGCAATGCTCTCCCTCCTACTCTCTGCCTCCTGGCTTCCTTTAAGACTCGGTTCAAATCCCACCTTCTGCAAGAGGCCTTTACTAGTCCCCTCCCTACACAACCCACCCTCCCCCTGCCTTTCTTCTGGTGATCACCTCCACTTTACCCTGTATATATCATAGATTTACATAGCTGTTTGCATATTATCTCTCCCATTACACTCCTTGAGGGCAGGAACCCTGGTTGTGCCTTTCTTTGTGTCTCCGGTGCTTAGAACAGTGCCTGACCCACAAGAAATGCTTAATAAATACTTACTGGTGACTGGCTGGCTGGGGCTCCAGCCCTTGTCATGCTGACTTCAGCCCCCCATCCCTCCTCCAGCCCTGGGCCAGGTGATGCTGTTCGTGGATGGCATGCTGGGTGTGGTGGAACACAGTGAAACCGTGCAGTGGCTCTACACCCTCTGTGCCAGCGTGGTGAGTAAACCTGCCCTCTCTCACTTCTCTGCTTTTGGAGGCTGCCAACACTGAACAATGTAAGCAACTACAGTGTAGTAAAAAAGGCGGGCAGGGGAGGAGGTGGTGAGGGCTGTCAGGAGATCCAGGTTCTAATTCAGATTCTGGCACTGAACAACTCACTCCCACCACCTCACCCGGCCTCAGTTTCCTCATCTGTAAAATCAACCAACAAACACTTAAACACTCACTATATGCCAAGTACTGGGCTACATTCTAGGTGTACAAATGCAAGTAAAAAGAAAGTCCTTCCCCTCCAGGAACTTATGTCCTGATGGGGGAAGACAGCCCATAAAAGGGAGGGAGGAAGAAATACCAAAAGGAAAGCACGAGAAGGGCCTGGCCTGGCCAGCTTCTTTTTGGGACCTCCCCCTCTTGCATCGAAGGTGCTTCCCCTCACTCCAGCTGATAGATGCCATCTGGTTTGGAAGCGTCCACTCCCAGGGAGACAAGGGTTCTCTGGCATCACATCTCTCTGCACAGCTTCCTCTGAGAATGGTCCAGGTGCCCTGCTCCTCCCAGACGTCCACAATCACATCCATGAACATCACTGATTTGGGAGGTGGAAGTGTCCAACTGGTCAGGAGAACAGGGGGCCATTCCTTCTTCTTCAATCACCTCCCCCCCTCAAAAAAGAGAAGCGTCCTCATAAGACAGACCTCCAGTTCAGGTCCCCTCCCAGCTGTAACATCCACTGTTCTACGGAATTCTAAGGACTCTCCCAACTCCAACATGCTATGTTCAATTCAAGCCAATGAAGATACTATAAAGTTAGACACTCTGCCCTCGAAGGACTTATTATGAGGAACATGTGGATTCTAATCATTTGTGTAAAAGGTAAATGTTAGAATGTAACAGAAGAAAAGGAGAAATCTGAACAAAGTGCTCTAGAGTAAAGGAAAAGCACTTTGAGCTAGGGGGACAGAGGAAGCCTTCCTGATGTTAAAGGTGGCATCTAACCGAGCCATTCAGAGATGTACAAAGGTGATCGAGGACCCGACAAGATCAAAGATCAGCTAGTGGCCCAATCTGATTGGTACAAGGAGTGTGTAAAGAAAGTAGTATGAAATAAATCTGGGATGGTTAATTGGACCAGAGTTGTCAGGCTAAAGAGCTTACTTTTTATTCTGAAGGGAATAGGGAGCCACTGAAGCTTTTTGGTCAGAGGAGGGACATGATCATACTTATAGATTAGGAAAGTTATTTTGGTTGTTGGATGGAGGATTGCCTGGCAAGAGGAGAAACTGAGACAGGGAAACCAGTGTAATCCAGGAGAGAGGCAATGAGGGCCTGTTCTAGAATGTTGGGCAGAGTGAGTAGAGAGAAAGAGATGTATTTGAGACATGTGGAATTAGACAGCATTTGTGACTGCTGACCACCCTTTCCTCCTGGCTATTCTTTCTTACCTTGGCCTCTGGTACCTAGCTCTCCTCAGATTCTCATGCGTCACACCACTCCTTCTTGGCCTCCTGTGCTGGTTTATGGGCCCCTTCCAATCCCCTAATCTCAGGTGTCCACCCAGACTCTGTCCTGGGCCCTCTTCCCTCCTTCATCCAGCTTCTTTCCATTGGTGATCTCATCTGTTCTCCCTGACTCTCTTCTCTGCTCAGATGACTCCCAAATCTACGTATTCAGACCAAATCTCTCTTAAGCCCCAGGCCTGCATATCCCAACAGCATAGTGGACATTCCCAGCTGCAGGTCTCCATGGCGCCTCAAGCGTGGCCACAATGGAATTCATCATATTTGCCCCCTAAGCCTGCCTCTCCTTCCAACGTCCCTGTTTAGACTGAGGACACTATCTTCTCACTCAAACTAATGGTCTGGACATCACCCTTAATTCTCTCCTCTCCTATCCAATCAGTTGCCAAATCTCAATGATTTTACCTCCACGACATCTCTCAGATCTGTTTCCTTCTCTCCACCGACATTGCCAACTTTGAAAGTGTTAGAGGAAATCACTGACTGATGAATACCTATAGCACTGAGGGCCCAGTGAAGGTGAAAAACCTGAATTTGTACTGGATCTTGTCAGCACTGCCTTCCAGCATCCTCTAGCAGTATCTAAATAGGTCCCACCTAGTGTCAGCACCATGCACAAACTGATTGTATCTTTTGCATGTGAATTTTTTAAATCCCCCTCAGTATGAAGCATAAATGCCAAAAACGATCCATTTAATAAACATTTTAGGCACAGGGGTGGGGAACCTGCAGCCTTGAGGCCACATGTTACCCTCTAGGTCCTCAAGTGCAGCCTGGCCCCTGTTTTAGGTATTTAAATTTAAATTTACATTTAAAAAACATTGTTATTCAGTCATTTGAGTTGTGTCTGAGTCTTTCTGACCCCATTTGGGGTTTTCTTGGCAAAGATACTTAAGTGGTTTGCCATTTCCTTCTCTATCTCATTAAGAAACTGAGGCAAAGTTAAATAGCTAAGAAGTGTCTGAGACCTGATTTGAACTCAGAAAGATGAATCTTCCCATCTACTTGGCCACTTCGCTGGCTGAGATTAAAGACATAGCTTAGGAATAAAAGTAGAAAAGGTAGATGGGACCTAGGGCCTTCCATGAAGAACAGAGAAGGGACATGAGGAGTTCAAGGGTGGAAGACAATGAGCCTTATTGAGCTGGCTAGCTATAAGTGAAAAGTGTGAAGGAAGGAAAATGAATCCAGAACAGGAGCCTGTGGATACAGAGAAAGATGGTGGGACTGAAGGTTGTAGGCAAAAGCATGAGTCCAGGAGGAGTGAGGCAGAGAGGTTATGGTCAGAGGTACCTCTTGGGAGGTAGAACAGTTTCACATGCCAGTGACCTTTCTGCTACATTCAGCCCTGTTGACCACCCTCTCCTGGATACTCTTCCCTTGGATTTCCTCACATTGCTTCCTCCTGGTTCTTTCCCTACCTGTCTAACTACCCCTCAGTCTCCTTCATTAGTTCATTGTCCAGATCATGCCCCCTAAACATGGATAGGACTCTGTCCTAGAACCCTACTCTTTTGTCATGGTGATCTCATGGCCTCCCATGGGTTTGGTTGTCATCTTTGTGCCAATGGCTCCTGGATCTATTTATCCAGCCCCAGTATCTCTCCTAAGCTTCAGTCCAGCATCACCAACTGCCCCTTAGACATTTCAAACTGGATGTCCCAAAAACATCTTGAACCCAACGTGTCCAAAACAGAACTCCTTATCTCTCCCCCTAAACCTTCACCTCTTCCATACTTCCGTATTTCTCTTGAAGGCACCATCATCTTTCCAGTCTTTGAGCTTTATGACCCTGCTGTGACCATATATTCACTATTCCTTACTTCATATATCCAATCACTGACAAATCTGGGTGTTAGGCATTCCATAGCATCTTTCACCTGGCTCCTTCTCTCCCTTCACACATGGCCACCACCTTAGTTCATGCCTCCTTGCCTTTCACCTCGATGATCCCTGTCTCAAGTCTCACCCCACTTCAGTTCATCCTCCACACTGCTGCCAAAATGATTTTCCTTAAGGGCAAGTCTGACCCCTCTGAGCTCCCACAGTTTCCCATTGCTTCTAGAGTCAAATACAATAAACTTCTCTACTTGGCACTTAAAGGCCTTTGCAACCTGCTCCCAAATTCTTTCCAGTCCCATTGTATAGTATCCCCACTCCTGCATTCTTCAGTCCAGCCAAAGGGATTTTCTCAATGTTCCTCACATGGGACACTCCATGTCTTGCCCTCTTGCTTTTGCACTGGTTTTGCCCTATGTCGGGCATGCCCTCCCTCTTCACCTCCAGCCCTCTATCTGAAGCCTTTTCTGATCCTACTAGCTACTTTTGTGCCCATTCTCTTGCTATTCCATGCATTCTTCTACCTGCCCTTGTCTCCTGTGTTAGAACCCCTTCTATTCCCAGCTTAGCCCAGAGGCTTCACAAATGCTTGGAGAATGATGCCAACCATACTTCTCGAAGAGTGATGATGAAACAGCGGCCCACCTCCTGGAGAGGCGAGTGCAGACTGAGACATGGTTTTGTGGAGATGGTCAGTGCAGGAATTTGTGTTGCTTGACTATAAGTGTTTGCAATAGGGGTTTTGTTTTTCTTGCTTCCTCGACTGGGGATAGGGGAGGGAATGGGGAGAAAATTTGGAACTGAAAAAAATGTAAAATTAAACGAAAAAATTTTCTTATTAAAAAATTTTCTAATAGCAAAAAACTGCTTGTTGATTTGCCTTGTGAATAAGGACTTTCATTTATTGCATTTATAGCCTTAGTATTTACCAAAGGGTCTGGTTTTAGTCAGTGCTTAATAATCAGTGCTGGCATAGTCGGTGCTTAATAAATCCTTGTTGGTTGATTGGTTCATTGATCTGAGGTTTGACAGCTCCAGTGAGTGGCAGAGGTGAAATGGAGATAGATTACGAGTCATTCTGACATTCTAGGTCCTAAGGTCCCTTCTAGCTCTGACTGGTTTAGATTCTGAAGCAAGAAAACATGGCACTATCCTAACTACCATCTCAGTGATATTACAATACTAGCTTTCTCTTCCCTGCCCTTGGGTGAAGAATAGAAGAATTTCTCCACATGCTTCACCCCCTAGAGAATCCCTCAAGGGACATACCCCTGGAGAGAAAGCCTCATCCCAGAGAAGGACATCTCCCTTCACAGGCTCCTCTCATAAAACCTTCCCTGCCTCCATCCTCTGCTTCTATATGGGAAGCCCCTTTAGTCCCCAAAGCAGGGCTGAGCTTCCCTTTCCCATAACCCCCTGCCTAAGGGATGCTACCAGGAAACCTTGTGGCCCGACTACCTAGACACCTGCCCAGTCTTGCCTGAGCTCCCCACCCTCATAACCCCCTGCCTAAGAGATGCTACTAGTAAATAACAGGACCTTACTAACTGGGCGCCTCCTTCTCCCCAGTCTCGCCTGGTGGTGAAGACATCCCTGAAGCTCCTTCTGGTGTTTGTGGAATATGCAGAGACAAATGCCCAGCTCTTCATCCATGCTGTCAATGCTGTTGCCAATGCCACTGGTCAGATACCCTTCCCTCTTGCTGCCCCCATGCCCTTGTTTTATGCCCTCTCTAGCTTCCCACATACCTCTCCTCTCTCCCACTCCACAGGTGCCGACCCATGGGCCACTTTTGTGTCCATCCTGGAAGAGAAGAATGGGGCTGACCCAGAGCTGCTGGTGTTCACCATGACACTGATCAACAAGGTGCCCAGGGGTGGGGGAAGAGCAGAGGTACTCATGGCCCTTAGGGTCCCCCCCTTCCATATACACCCATGTGCCAGCACCCACCCCATAGCACCCACATTATCAGGTCTCAGAACCTTTTATGGTAGCTGAGGGCCCAGCTTCACCTTCAGCATGGTGCTTACAGACACTGGCAGCCCTTCCTGACCAGGACTCATTCTACGATGTGACGGATGCACTGGAGCAACAGGGCATGGAAGGCATCGTGCAGAAGCACCTGCGTAGCCCTGGCACGGATGCTGACCTCCGGGCACAGCTTGTCCTCTATGAGGTAAGGATCCCAGAACTGGGGCATCAGGGAGTCAGGGGCATCAAAATTCCCAGGTTTACTTCCTCACTTCTGCCTCTTCTCTTTCTCCAGAGAGCTCTGCGACTAGAAGATGGGGACCCTGAAGAGGGGGTAGCAGGCGGGCGGCGGGAGCGCAGGAAGCCAGCCTCAGAGGAGGGAAAGAGGAGCCGGCGTTCCTTGGAAGGGACAGGGTGTGGCATCAGCTCCCCTGCCAAGGCAAGCTGCCCGATCCTGCCCCCCTCCAAGCCTCCTGTGGAAGCTCACCCTCGGTAAGTGAGAGTCACTGTCAATCAGCATTCATAAGGTTTATTAAGTGCCTACTATGTGCTGAGCACTCCGTCTCTCAGTGGGCCTGGAATACTCTCCACCTACCAGCTTCCATGGCTTCCTTTAAGTCCCAACTCAAATCTCATCCTCTACCAGAAGCCTTATTCTAGTGCCTTCCTCTCTTAGTTATTTTCTATTTCGCTTGTTAGTGCATATTTTGTTTGCTTGTCCTTCCCCCATTAGATTGTGAGCTCCTCAGAGGGCAGAGACTGTCTTTGCCTCTTTTTGTATCCTAGTGCTTGGCACACAGTAGGTGCTTAATCAATGTTTCTCAACTGACAGAGTGGTCTCAAAGGGAGGCCAAAGACAGCCCCTGCCCTCAAGGAGCTCCCAATTAACAGGGGAAACAATAAACAAATATGCATGAACAAGCTACATACAAGATAAATAGAAAATTAAGGCAGGGAAGGCATTAGAAGTAAGAGGGCTTGGGAAAGGCTTCCTGTAGAAGGTGGGATTTTAATCAGGACTTAAAGGAAGCCAGTACATACTGAAGACAAGAGAGAACATTCCAGGCATGAGGGGCAGTCAGAGAAAATGCCCAGAGCTGAAAGATGGAGGGTCTTGTTTTTGGAACAGCCGGGAGCCCAGTGTCCCCTGGATCGAAGAGTACAAGTTTGTGTGAAAGGGGTGGAAGGAGACTGGAAGGGTTGGAAGGGTAGGTTATGAAGGGCTTTGAATGCCAAACGGAGGATTTTGTATTTGATTCTGGAGGCAGTGGGGAACCACTGGAGTGTATTGAGTATGAGGGTGACGTGGTTGGACTGGTGTTTTAAGACAATGACTTTAGAGACTGGAGATTGGAGTGGGGAAAGACTTGAGGCAGGCAGGACCCCCCCCCCCAAAAAAAAAAAACAGGCTACTACAATAGTCCAGGCATGAAAGGGTGAGGGCCTTTATGGGGTGCATGGGGTGTGGCGGCATCAGAAGAAAGAAAGGGGCATATTAGAGAGGTGGTACAGAGGTGAAACTGACAGGCCACGGCAATGGCTTGGATATGGGGGGGGATGAGGGATAATGAGGAGTCCAGGATGACTCCTGGGTTTCAAGCCCGGAGAACTGGGAAGATGTGTAGTACTCTCAGCAGTAATAGGGGAATTTGGAAAGGGAGAGGTTTTAGAGGGAAAGAGAATTATGTTCAGTTTTGGACATGTTGAGTTCAAGATGTCTACTGGACATCCAGTTCGAGATATCTGAAAGGCAATTGGAGATGTGAGACTGGGAGTCAGCAGAAAGGTAGATTTGAGAATCATCCTCCTAGAGATGGTAATTCAATCCATGGGAACTGATGAAATCATCAAGTGAAGGGATATGGAGGGCGAAGAGACCAAGGAGAGGTCAGATGAGTAAAAGGAGAACCACGTGAGAGCTGTGTGCTGAAAACCTGGAGGGGAGAAGGTATCAAGGAGAAGAGAATGATCCAGAGTGTCGGAGAGGTCAAGAAGAATGAGGGTTGAGAAAAAGTGATTGGATTTGGAAATTAGGAGACCACTGGTAACTTCAGTGGAATAATGAGATCAGAGGTCAGTTTGCCAGGAGTAAAGAAGAGAACGGGAGGAGAGGAACCGGTGGCATCCGTCGTAGATAGCCTTCTTCAGGAGTTTGGACACAAAAGGGCATAGGATACTAGTTAGCAAAAATCAAGTGAAGGTTTTTTTGAGGATGGGGGAGACACGGGCATATTTATAGGCAGCAAGGAAGGTGCCAGTGGACAGTGAGGGAGTCAGATGAATGAGGATGGGGATTACAGATAGGAGCAATGTACTGGAGGAGATAGGATGGAATGGAATCTCTTGAACTCGTAGACAAGTTAGCCTTGGTAAGGAATAAGACCACCTCTTCATGGGAGACAGGAATGAAAGACAGAGTGGCAGAAGACATCTGAACGATAGATAAGGAAGTGGGGAGAAGAGGGAGTTCACAGTGAATGACCTCAATTTTTTCTGTAAAATTAGAGGCAAGATTTTGAGCTGAGAGCGGGGAGCCATGGGAGGCCTGAGAGAGGATGAAAAGGTTGGAAGAGCCACTTGGAGAGGGGAGAGTGATTTGATAAGGGAGGTATAGTAGGATTGTCTGGCAGCAGTGAGGGTCCAGTTGTAACATAATTTTACAGTGGACCCACCTTTTCTCCACCTTCATTCAGCAGCACGTGTGTAGCAGTGAAGGTAGATGATGGTGGGCATGATCCAAGGCTGAGTCTTGGCAGGGCACAACTGGCAAAATGATAAAGGCCCCGGGGACTCAAGAGAAGAGAGCAGTGTAGATTTGAACTGGTTCAGCAGAGGGTCAGGATGGGAAAAAGAAAAGTGAGCAGGGGTAATGGCCTGGGAGAGAACCAAAGAGTCTGGAGTCATAGTGTGGACAAAGAGGAGTTTGGGATGGGAATGCAGAGGGAGAGGTGAAAAGCCAGTAGATAATGGTCAGAGAAGGGGTAGTAGGGAAGGAGGGAGGAGGAAAATAACAGGACCCACACTAACCAACAGTCCTGACTTTAGCCCCATAGGCCCAGCCCCCTGCCTCAGTTCCTCAGTGGTCTTGTTTCCCAGCCCCACTGTGGTTCCCCCTACAGATGCACTGGGTGAAAGAAGTATCTATAAGTAAGTCAGCTGCTCGGGGATGGGACACCACCCCCTACCCCCTTGGTTCCCCCTTCTCGTGGCCCACTGGCACCGCCAGCCTCTCACCCTCTGGGGATGTACAAACTGGTACTTAAAAGGTCTGCTGCCCAGACCTGGGCCCCTCTCTCTGCCTGTCCCTTTTGCTCTCTTCCTCTGCTAGCCCAGCTTTGCGCCCTCTCTGGGACACCCTGCCCCCTTCCCTGGGCACCTCCAGCCGTCCCCTGCCCAACTTTTCTCTCTTTTTCCAGACTTCATCAAACTGTTCCTCTTTGGTAAGTGACTGAAGTGAGCAGAACCTTAGGCCTCCCTTGGACTGTCCATTACTCTCTACTCTCCTGGCCTCCTTCCCTCCCTCCTTATCTTATATTTTTGTCTTCTCTGCCCTTCTCACCTCATTTCTACTGTTCTCCCTTCTCTCCTATGGTTTCCCCATACTCCCATATTCTAGCATCTTCACCCATCTGTTCCCCATCCTCTCCATCTCTTTCTTCCTCTCCCCTCCCTGTGTCTTTCCCTCCCCCATCCTTGTCTCCTGGGAGCTGGGGATCCAGGTGGGGGGAGGGGGAGGTGATGGTGGTAAGGTGCTTGAAAACTTGGGAGAGGCTCATGGGGATGAGTACTTCCCTGGGGTCAGTGTGTATATAAGAGAGACTAAACTAGTTTAGAACGGGACTAATCAAAGGAGGCCCCAGGAGTGCTACAGGATGAACAAGTCTCTTCCCCTAGGGCCCCTGAGAGCCCTCCTGTCCCCCCTGTCCCGGGGGTCCCGCCTGTGCTGAGCAGGTTCGAGTAAGTACAGAGCGGGGCTGGCCTCGCCTGGCTCAACTCAGGACTTTGTGCTCACTGCTTCAGAACTGCTTCCCCATGTGCAACAGGGATCCTCCGGGTAACCCCCTACAGGGGCAGCCTTCCTTCTAGAAGCCATTCCTGCCCCTCAATTCCACATGTAGTTCCTATCGTCACTCTTCAAAAGACCTGGAAGCAGCTTCCTGGACTGGCCCAGGAAAGGGCCTAGCAGACAGAATAGTTAACTAATATACCAAGCATCCCCTAGCCCAGCTGAGAAAGACCTGGGGATCATAGTAAACCTTTTGAATCTGAAGCAGTTATATTCCTGTTCAGATCTAGCCTGGTACTGATCTGAGGAATCAGGGTGGTGGGGGAGAGCTTCAGCTCTCTAGCTAAATGACTAATGGAGATTTGGGATATACAGATAGAGAGAAGACCTAGGGATAAGCAGAGCACTAGGACTTAAAAGGACACTGGAAAGAGCCATAAAAGAATAGGCCTTCGAGGCTGTGAGGCACTGCCCTGATATGATAAGGCTGAAGAAGGGAGCTAAAGATGGGCTACCCCAGAAGGGCAATGGTGCCTACATGTGTGAAGGCCCTAACTCAGGACTGTGTCAAGGAAGCAGCTAGCTCTCCACCTCCCCTGAGGCTCAAAGAGAGCTCTGAGAGCTTGTGGGCCTCAAAACAAATCATACAAAACCATTTCAAAAGAAAAAAAACCAAAGTTTTAAATACAGTATCCAAAAAATCCTGGATAGGTTTGGCCATCCAGTCAAACTGACCAGAGGAGTTGGGAATTCTAGACAGGAAGCAGGGGGCCCGAACATGATGATCTTTGAGTCCCTGGCAAATGAGAAGAGGGGCAGGGGGCCTTTCCACTTAAGACCCTATAAGCTGGAAGGAAACGTGGAGATTGCCTAGTTCATTTCCAACATTTTACAGATGAAGAAAGGGAGTCTTAGAGCTAAGTGACCTCCCCAAAGTCACAGTTAGTAAGTGGCAGAGGATTTGATCCCAGGCCCTCTGCTGCCAAATCCATGCTCTCTGCTCAGTGCATGGGCTTCTGTTTGCATGGGCTGTGTGTGCCCGTGTATGTTTGTAGCGGGGTGTGTGTGTTTGCCAGGGAAAGAGTCCTGGCCCATGGAAAGTAGGCCTCAGTTTTTATAGCAAGCAGGCTTGCTGCTGGCCAGCAGGGGTAGGCCTGAGTGCTCTAGGCACTGAGGAAGGCAGGCTGGAGAGGGACCCGAGTACTGGGCACCAATGGGAGCTCTCCTGCAGAGCCCGTTTCCTGGAGAATGTGGCGGCAGCTGAAACTGAGAAGCAGGCTGCCTTGGCCCAGGGTCGGGCCGAGGCCCTAGCTGGGGCTGTGCCAGATGAGTCTGATGGACACCCAGGTGAGGAGTTGTTGGGGAGGGCTGGGAGGTCACTTCCTCAAGGACTCCTAAGGTATTCCTCTCCCCTAAACTGGAGATTCTCTGAATCCCCTCTGCCCCCTAGTAGAAGGAGGTGGTAGTATTGTCCTTACAACCCCAAGAGGGGAGCTTTACCTTTGGCTTGTAGGGTTACCATGGTGATGACTCTCTTTCCTATCTTCACAGACCCCCGAGAGCTGTGGAGCACCCCAGAGCCTGACCTCACCCCCCGCACCCCTAGCACCCCAAGAAGTCCCCTTCCCCGACCCCTGATCCTAGCCCAGCGAAGCCTGGAGTCTGAGGTCCTGGCCCCAGAGGCTAATGTTACCTCAGAGCCAATCACACCCCAACCTTCTCTCCGCATTGGAGACTTGGACTTCTCTGACCTAGGGGAGGATGAAGATCAGGACTTGTTGGCCATTGAGTCAACTGGGACTGGAGATGTCCCGGCACCACCACCCCTCCCTGGGAATCCTCCACCCCCACCCCCTTTGCCCCCAGGTTGCCCCCCACCACCTCCACCACCCCCACCCCTCAGAGGGGTGCCCCCTCCTCCTCCACCCCCTGGGCTACCCCCACCTCCACCAGGTCCTTCTGCCACTGATGGTCCCATCCTCCCTCGTAAGAGGAAGACTGTGAAGCTGTTTTGGCGGGAGTTGAAGCCTGGAAAGGGAGTCAAAGGTTTGGGTCGGTTTGGCCCAAGTCCTACCCTATGGGCCTCACTGGAACCTGTGACTTTGGACACTGCAAAGTTGGAACACCTGTTTGAGACACGAGCCAAAGAAGTGATGTCCAACAAGGTACCTCCCTTATCCCCCCCAAAGTAGGGGAAACCTACAATCACAGAACTAAGACCTGGAACAGACTTTACAGATCTTCGAGCCCACCCCCTTCACTTGAACCAGTAAGGACATGAGGCACAGAGACAGCAGGGTGTGTTGGGAAGAACACTGGAATGGGTGTAAGAGGCTGGCTCCAGTCTTTTCCTTCCCCCCCTTGAGCCAGTTGCTTGCTATAAAATGGAGAGTTGTCCATCCCCAAGATGGACTAGTCACATTCATTCCAGAGCCTAGGAAAAAGTACCTGCCAAGTTAAGCAACAGGACATTGGTTACCCAGAAAGTCAGTGGCAGAGCTGGGGACTAAAAGCCATTTCTTTAGACCCAAATCCAGGTTTTTTTCCATTGTACCACACTGTTTCTGTGCTCTCAAGATCACCAGGGCAAGGTATGCCCTTTCCCTGACCCTCTGAAGCCTCTACCCTAGGGGAGGAAGTAGTGGGCCACCCTCCTTCACCTCTGCTCTCCCGGGGCCTAAGCCTAGATCCATCTCTTGCCCACCCTACCTGTCCCTAGTCCCAAAGCTGGCTCTCAGCCCAGCCTCGGATGACCCTTTCAGAAAGCTGCTGAAGGCCGAAGGACGATGACAACAGTGCTGGACCCTAAACGAAGCAATGCCATCAACATTGGCCTCACGGCGCTGCCCCCCGTCCATGTCATCAAAGCAGCCCTGCTTGGTTTTGATGAATTTGCTGTCAGCAAGGATGGCATTGAGGTGTGTCGGGGTGGGGGTGGAGGTTAGGGAGGGGGCTCCAGGGAAAGAGGCTATGATGGAAGGCTGATGACCAGTCTAGAAGGGCTGAATCGCCACCCTCCATCGGCCCCAGGTCCGACACCAGCTCAACCCTGAACCTAACCAGCCACTTGGGGGGTACACCAATCTTAACTCTTGACTTAGGTACCAACAAAGTCCCTTTTCCTCTTAAATCAGCAGAGAAATTTTTACTAGGAAGCCAGGGTGGGGGAGAGGGGAGAGTTCACACAAACCCTTAGAAATAATATAAGTTTATAGAATAAAATCCTTAAATTCAGAGTTGTACTTCGGCACTCTGATTTCATGGGTCTAGGAGGAGGGAGCACCAGTCAGGACCCACCTGAGGCTGTATCTCAGGTCTGGTACTCGACACCTGCAGAGCCACAGACAAGTCACTGCACACCTCTCTGGGCCTCAATCTCCTCACCTGTACAATGGGGACCACTTTTGGATTACCAGGACTGGGAAAAACACTATGTAAAACTTAGCAATTCATTTTTGTATCATGATTGACCTCATCCTGGCTTCAACTGTGAGAGTCTGAAAACCCACCCTAGAAGATCCAGCTGGTAGGATGGAGGCCCTCTTCCTGTGTTCCCATTTTGTAGATACAAATGTTGCTACACTGTTACCCTCAAGACTCCCTAGGTGGCCTGCCTCTCTCCTTTTTCAATTCAGCATGGCCTTGATAGTTTTATCTTCACTTCCTTCCCACGAGTATATTACCATCTGTCATTCCAAGTTGCGATACTTATACACTGATGATACTTAAATTATCTAGGTCCCTTCCAGCTTCAGGGCATATGAACCTCTTTCACGGGGCCTCCTATTGTGAGGAAGATGTTTTCTAAACCTTCAAGTGATATAGAAAAGGGGCTTGTCCCAGATGGGCTTGAGGGGCATCGCTTAAGGGACATCTTCATTCCTGGGACTCTGTCTTCTCTGGGGAAATCAGAGGCCTCCTGGTGGGTGATGGAGAGAGTCCTGGGTCTGGAGACAAACCCAAGCTTTCCCACTTCACAGACACTCATTTCCCCCAGGAGATTGTTTTCCTCTTGCCAAATGAGGATGCTGTACTTGACTGTACAGTTTCTTTCAGCTCTAAATCCCATCCTCTATATCTACTGACTGAGTCATACCCCTCAAGGAAGACTGAGTCGGAAGTTAGGTCTCCTTAGGCAGGTAAGACAATGGGCTATTGACTGGCTAATGAATGAATGAGTTTGGGAAGGAAACCATTACTCTTAGATACCTCAGTGAATCATATGACATGTAATGTGCCTTTGGTTCACCAAAGGGTCAGTGGTTTTCTTCTCAAATAGGATTCACTCAGTGTCCAACCAATAGTCTCTTATCCTGAGGAGCAGCTAGGCGATGTGGTGGATAGAATGCTGGGCCTGGAGTCAGGAAGACCTGAGTTCAAATCCAGCCTCAGACACTTAACTAGCTGTGGGATCTTGGGCAAGTCATCAAACCTCTTTGCCTCGGTTTCCCCCATCTGTAATATACCTTACAGCCTACATTACAGGGCTGCTATGAGGGTAAAATGAGACATCTGTAAATGTTTTGCAGACCTTAAAGTGCTCTCTAAATGCTAGCTGTCCCATCAACATGGGCACTACCACCCACTGTATAGATTGCAACCCACTAATGGCTTCTCATCCTGTGTGACTTATCCATGTTCCTCCCTGCCCCCTCTCCTCATAAACCCTCTACAAGGGGTCCACTTAACACACCAGGAACTTTCCTCTAGATCTTGTAACATCACCAGGATATCCATGGCACAAACAAGCTATATACTGGTTATCCTGGGGACTCAATACTTGACTAGCCTGCTTCTTATTCCTTTCTGGTTTTCTGTCTTCCTCTTCTCTTTTGTGATTCCAAATTAGTCATACGTTGGTACCCACTCACACCAACCATGGCCCTTTCAGGTGCCTCTTGGGGGATCTGCCACTCTAATTCTCTGGAGATATGGCACTTTGGAGATATGACTACACTTGTAGTCATACAGCAGCCTACAGTTAAAAAAAAGATGGGCTTTTTTTTTTCAGGATTATGGAAAGAAGCACACATTTCCAAATGAAATTCAGCCCATTCTCTTTTTCCTAATCCACTCCAAGCTTAGCTCCTTGACCAACTAGGGGCTGTCCATCCATCTCTGTATCATGGTCTGGCCAATAGACATTCTTCACCACTTGGCTTTTCCTAGGTGAAGTTCAGTCTGACCATACTAACCTCCATGCTGCACTTTACGCTGCAGTTTTATGCTGCACTTTCAGGGTTACAACAACTAACCACAAACCTGTGGTCACCTAGCTGGTGAGAGTGAGTGCTGGGATTCCACCATGGGTCTCAACACCACTGCCATCAGGCTGCTGCCCTAAGGCAAATCTGCTGGTTCTTGGCAGGGAGTGATCCTGATGTCCTTCCCAGAACCCACTGTTTGAAGTCTCTCTGTAACCTGGATGAGGCCAGGTATCCCTCTTCCCTCCCCATCACCAAGGCTTTGGATAGCAGCTCCCTCCCTTCTCCTTCTAGCAACACAACTCAATCCTAGCTCTGCCCACAGCTCCCTCAAGCCAAGAAGTAGATTTCCCAAGGATAGAGGTCATTTGGTCCACACCTTTCCTTTTACAAGCAGGGAAACTGAGGCCTAGAGAAAGGGCTGAACTTCAGAGCTCAGGATTCACTCAGACCCCTCTGGTTTAGACTCATGTTTATGACAGAGGTAGGAAGCACAGGACTTGGAGCAATTGACAAAGTCCAAGGATTCCATCCCAGGGATCCTTAATCAGCTCCTGCACAGCCAATACACATTTCTGGCCAAACCTGACTCATCTTCCCAGACTGACTACTAATCAGGTGCCTTTGGTTTCAGAATGTCACCCCTCCTCAGTTTCTTCATCTCCAAAATGGGGGCAGGGTGGTATTTAGACCAGCGTTCTAATGTCCCTTTCGCTCCAGTGATCTACAATCAACCATCTCTAACTGTCTAGACTGTCTCTTAGTTTTCCGACTAACCAAGGAGGGTCAAGGTCCAGGATACTGACACATTAATTGGCCTCCACCTGGAGTTTTCCAGGTTCCACCCAGTCCCCCAGAGGAGTGAGTAGGTGGTCATCACACACCTCCCCCTTCACCACCCTGGGAAACATTTGTACTTTATACATTTTAAATACATAATGTATATATATCCATATGGTGAATTAGTCACATACTATGTAGTCATATAGTAGATGCCTGTACTTCCTATCTGCCAGCCAAAAAGGGCTATTTCTTCACAGGGCAGGGCCTTAGGAGTGATAGCGCCATCTTCTTGTTAAGGGCCAGGAGTTAGCTCTACACAGATGGCGGTGGGTCAGTGGGGTCATGGGAAACCTACCTAAAGGAAATAAAGTTATACCTGCCTCAAAGGCTCAAATTCTGGCCCATGTAACCTTCGGCAAATTACTTTACTCTCTGGGTAGGTCTCCTCTGTTCTAAAATAAGGAACTGGGCTCAGTGTTTCCTAGAATCTGTACAGCTCCAAAGCCTGGTCCTATGACAAAATCAGGGGAGATACAAGCTGGGGGGTGCCATGGTGTATCCACAGAAATTGCTGACAATGATGCCTACAGAGGAGGAAAAGCAGAAGATCCGAGAAGCCCAACTGGCCAACCCGGACATCCCACTGGGCCCAGCTGAAAGCTTCCTGTTGACCCTCTCCTCCATTGGCGGGTTGGCCGCCCGACTACAGCTATGGGCCTTTAAGCTAGATTATGAGACCATGGAACGGGTATGACTAAACCTGCTGGAATAAGCCAATTTGGGTTGGGAGTAGGTATGGGAGTGGTGTGTTGGTATTTTGAGGCTCTATAAACCAAAAAAGAAATGGTAGAAGGGTCAGTTCTTTGAAGAAGGGTTATCAATAAAAGTCTATTTTTAAAAACAAATTTTTTCAAATGATGGGACAAATGTTTTTCATATGCCTCAGGATCAGAGGATACAAGTGTAGTAACTGTGGGATTCCCTGTCCCCACCACCTAGGAGATTGCAGAGCCACTGTTTGACCTGAAGCTGGGGATGGAACAGCTAGCCCAGAACCCTACCTTCCGCTGCATCCTGGCAACCCTGCTGGCTGTGGGCAATTTCCTCAATAATTCCCAGGTGAGCAGGACCAGAAAGGGGGAGAAGCTTAGCTGCCCTACACTAAGGGGGCCCAGAACTCCGAGAGGACAAAGGAGGGGAGGGAGTTGGGCATTGCAGGCTGAGCCTATGGCCATTTCAGAGCAGTGGATTTGAGCTGAGTTACCTGGAGAAGGTGTCTGAAGTGAAAGACACTGTGCGGAGGCAGTCCCTGCTACATCATCTCTGCACCCTGGTACTACAGAGCCAGCCAGAGTCCTCGGACCTCTACTCAGAAATCCCAGCTCTCACTCGGTGTGCCAAGGTCAGCTGGGGGAAACTTGAGGCCCCACTGGCCCTCAATGGGGGGAGGGAGTCATGGGGGGCAGCAAGGGGAGTGGGGGGAAGCTGCCTGCCTAGGCTATGGACCACATCATTGCTTCCAGGTGGACTTTGAGGTGCTGGCTGAGAACTTGGGGCAGCTGGAGCGGCGGAGCCGGGCAGCCGAGGAGAATCTGAAGAGCCTGACTAAACACGACTTAACACCTGCCCTGCGTGCCCGCCTCACCCACTTTCTAAGCCAATGTGCCAGGCGCATTGCCATGCTCAAAGTGGTACACCGACGTGTGTGTAACAGGTGGGATGGGGGTGCTGGGGAAGGGAAGAGGTGACACCTCAGGCGGAGGCTCCTAGGCCCATCCTGACTATCCGTCCACACTCCCCCAGGTTCCACGCCTTCCTGCTGTACTTAGGGTACCCAGCAGAAGTGGCCCGGGAGGTGCGGGTGATGCAATTCTGCCAAACGCTTCGGGAGTTTGCCCTGGAGTACCGGACATGCCGGGAGCGTGTTCTCCAACAGCAGCAGAAGCGAGCCACTTGCCGAGAGCGCAAGAAGACCAGGGGACGCATGATCACTGAGGTAACCCTCTTTTCTGGTGGCCTACCGCCAATCCATCTGTGCCTTTTCTGGGCTGACCCTTCCCCATTCCTGTCCAGACAGAGAAATTCTCATCGGTTGCTGAGGAAACCTCAAGTTTACCTGTGCCAGTGGCTGTGGGAAGTGGCCCAGGTCAGGGCGACAAGG
This sequence comes from Trichosurus vulpecula, assembly GCF_011100635.1. Lineage (NCBI taxonomy): Eukaryota > Metazoa > Chordata > Mammalia > Diprotodontia > Phalangeridae > Trichosurus > Trichosurus vulpecula. The sequence goes on along the minus strand of NC_050575.1, from coordinate 379,271,505 downwards.
ACACTGATGTCACCATGAGGAATGTGTTGATCAGTGGGTCTGAAGCTCCAACCCACAGCCGAAGGAGCCGAGGTAAGGGGGTGGGAGTTGCAGCTTTCAAACACTGCTTCCTTCTCTTCTGGCTCCTGAACCAACCCTAATCTCTCCAGGCATGGTCCCAAACAACACCCCTGCAGTAGCACCAGCAACCCCAGCAACACCCCCAGAAGAGACCCAGGGCTCGGGCTCTCCCACTGACGCCTCAGATGACATCATGGACAGACTGGTGCAGTCCGTGACCCGGAGCAGCCCCCGGGCCCTGGCTGCCCGGGAGCGAAAGCGATCTCGGGGCAACAGGAAGTCCTGTAAGTAGCAGCCCTGAAAAGATATTAACGCAGGAAGAAATACTAGAGCTCACTAGACCAACCTTACTCACTTTACAAATAAGCCGACTGAGACCCTCAGAAGGAAGGGACACTTTCCCAGTTCCATACTCTTTTCACCAATGCACCAATCTACTACCACTTCCTTCTTTGTTCCCCTTTCCCTCTGGACCTGTAAGGGCGCTTACCCCATTGCCAACCAACGTTGTTTCCTTCCTGCAGTGAGAAGGACCCTGAAGGGCGGCCTTGGTGATGACCTGGTGCAGGCATTGGGACTGAGCAAAGGGCCTAGCCTGGAGGTGTGAGCAGGGCATCCCTCACTACCTCCCACTCAAGGAGCCTCCCAGAACATGGCCTCTAGACTCCAGGGAGGTGAGGGGGATGGGCAGTGGGGGAGAAGAGGTGGAGAATCTGGGCCCCCTCCTCCCAGCCATTTCATCACTCCATGTGCCCTGGGGGCCCAGCGGCCTGAGCAGTATTATTTGTGTGTGAGCCTGTGTGTGTGTGTTTGTGTATGTGGTTGTGTGAGAGAGACATTCCTAGCCTAGAAGAATAAAGGTATTCCTTAATCAATCAGCTGTGCTCTTTTTCCTGCTGGAGGGTCCTCAAGCTACCAGGAAAGGGGCAGGGAGCCCTGGAGCCCAGCTGGTGACTGTTTTGGCATGGTGCAGCACGCTCTGTTCAACACAGATACACATGGCTCCCAGCTTTGGCTCTTTATTCTAACAACCCAGCCCCCTCCCCTACCCCCCCCCCCCCCGACCCAGTTCATCTAGATGTCCAGGTCCCATGGGTTGCCCGTCTCTCCTGGGCAGTCATAGGGCAGGACCCAGGCATGGGAGAGGCAGGGCCTGCCCTGACTGGGAGAGCCTCACTCAGTTCTGTAACTGCAGCCGGCCTTCCGCCACCACTGGCTACAACCGCTTCATTTGTCGGCGCTCCTGCCTTCGCTGGCGCTTCTCATTGGGTTCAACAATGGAGTTGGCTGACTCAGCTGTGAGCCAGGGGCTCAGGATGTTTACCCACAGGAGGTAGAGTGCCCGGCCTGGAGCCTGGCAGGAAACAGGGCAGGGAAGGATTTAGGCAGATTGGGAACATGGTGGGTTGTTGAACAAGACCGTGGTTCTTCAAGTATTCAGAGGGGAGGCCTGTGACTCAAGAAGGCAGAACTGAGCAATGAGGGGCAATTAGGGCAGGGAGCCAGGTTTCAGCTCAGCCTAAGGAAGAACTCTGACAGAGCATCCACCTTGGAAGGTAGTGAGCTCTCCTGAGCTTGGAGCAGAAGCCTGGTGACTGCTTGATTCAGAGGAGACCCCTGCCCAGGTTCAGGGGGCAGGGCAGATGAGCTGAAAGGTTTGCCTCCACCTCTAACTAAAGGCTCTGTAGATGGGGTCTGAGCCCCCACCCCACTCCCCAGTACCCAGGGCAGGATGCTTCAGCATCAGGTACCTATGTCCCTCCCAGCCCCTCAATCCTACTTACCAAGAGCCAAAAGTACCACACATAAAGGGAGAAACAGCTGAGCACCTGTACAATGGCTGTCAACAGGATCACGTCCTTCAGGTGCCTTGTGGGGAGATGGAGGCAGGGAAGGAACACGGTCAGAAGCTGAGGTGAATTTAGGTGGCCCACAGGGATGATGGACTTCCAAAGGCCAAGGATGGGTGCCCACCCTTGGCTTGTCCCCACCCCCAGGGGAAGGAGTGAGCCAGCAGCAGGTCCCGCTCACCTGGGCTGGCAGGGGACACTCACTCTGCCATTCCCTGCTCCATGTTGAGGTCGATGCCACTGTCTGCCAGAGCCCCATCCTCGGAGAAGGCTGCCTTGGCCATGGAGCTCATGGAGCGGTAGCTGGCCCCATACACAACCAAGCTGAATACTAGGGCCGTCTGTAGGAAATACAGAGGGTTAGCACCATGACAGGAAGCTGAGGAAGAAAGAAGAGATCTTGCCAGGCTGTCTCTGCCCAGGTAGCTGGGGTAGGGAGGTGTCAAGACATACCCAGGCCCAGAAAGATGCTGAAGAGTAGAAGATCACGAGGGTCACAATGCTGTAAATTGCCTGGAACCAGAGACATAGGCAGAAAGTCAGGAAAAAAGGCAGAATCCTCAGCCATCGGCCCTGCTGTTTTGCTGGGATGACCTTCCTATGTTGATAGACACCCTTAGCAGAAACCAACCATCTCTCTCCCTTCTGGAGGGGAGAAGGGGTAAAAAGCTCTATAGACACAAAGCCCCAGAATGTCAGGGAGTAGAAGACTGAGCTGGAAGTCCCTGAGGGTCTACACTAGTGAAAACAAACTAGTCAGACCTGAGGAAAGGGGAGGCAGGTCATAGCTTTGTCTGGAGGTCCTGCACAGACTAGGCCATACCCCACCCCCTACTCTAGCTGGAGATCACCCTGGCTTTGCCCAGTTTGGTTCTAATGAAGCCCAAAGCCCACAATAAATGTGACCTTTCACTTCTCTGAAATGCTTTCGAAAGATACTACCTGTGTCTGCCAACTTCCAATTAACCCTACAGTGCTCCTCTGCTTAATAAGAGTAACAACCTACCTCCAACACCCACCGGACAAGCTTTATCCTCACCCAGGACTCAGGGCCCAGCATATACATAGTTCCCACCCAACCCCAGGCCCCAGAGGTAGAAGTCCATTCCCAAAGCGATGGAGATCCCTCTAATAACCCTCAAACCTCAGCATAAAGATGGCGTAGGAAACACTCACAGTGGCACCCAGGATGATCCGAAAGTAGAATCTGAGGGTTTCCTTATTCTCTTCAAATATCTGCTTCTTCCCCTTCGTGCCCACCTTCCCTTTGGGCTACATGCAAATCAGCAAGAATTGAAGGCTTAGATAAGACACTTCAGCAGGCTTACCCCTGACCCGACAAGCTCCAGGAACCTTTCATGCCTTCCCCCCAATTTTTTCATTTAGTTCCTCTTCACTATCCCCTCCCCTCAAAATATTAGGTCTGATTCATTCCAAAAATGTATCCAGCTCATCTTCATCCTGCTATGAACCAATATGCCCTTCTGGTAGAAACTGGTCTTGGATATAGGCCCTAATCATTCCCACCCACATGGGGGAGTATGTTTCCCCCAACTCTTCTAGGTCCATAAGATCATTTATGAATGAGGAAAACCAACCCCAAAGGGATTAAAAGACTTGTCCAAGGTCACTCAGGCAGCAGAACCAGCTATTTAATGGATCTTCCTAAAGCCCAGGTCTGACCATGTCACTCCTCTACTCCAGAACCTTCAATGGCCCCACCTCACCTCAAGGCCTGATGTCTAGGGTAAAATAGAAACTGCATTCTTTGGCTTTTAGAGTCTCTTACAACTGGTTTCAGCCTACCTGTAAGCCCAGCTTAGGGAACATTACTCTCACAAGTTCTGTGCCACAGCCAGACTGGCCTGCAAAGTGCATCTCCCACCTCAGAACCTTTGCACAGCCTGCTCCACAGCCCCTAGAATGCCCTCACTCATCTCCACTCGGTAGAATATTAGAACCCCTTCTCTCCTTCACAACTTAGCACAAGTACCACAAGTATCATGGTACATTCCCCCTTGCTTGTGCTCTTCCCAAGAGAATCATTTTGAACCTAGTTTTCTTTATGTCATTTCCTTGGAAGAATGTATGCTCTTGAAATGGTTCCTTTTTAGTTCTGTTATCTTCAGTAACTGGCATAGTGCCTTTATACTATTTCACTTGAGAGCTAAACAGTTCACATGAATTCAATTATCTCTATGTCGATGGTTCTCAGATCTACTTATCCAGCCTCTGACCACCAGTCCATAGCTCCACCTGCCTACTGGGTAGGACATCTCAAACAGGACATACCATGGACATCTAATAGAATCAACATGTCCAAAACTGAAATCATCTTTTCCCACCAAGCCCTCCCCTCTTCTAACTTTCTTATTACCGTAGTGGTCACTACTGTCCTCCCAGCCACCCAGGCTCAAAACCAGGGTGACATCCCACAATTCCTCTCTCTCTATTACTCTTCCCCCATGTTCAATCTGTTTCCAGGTCCTGACAATTTTACTTCCCTAATTTCTCATACATATGCCCCCTTTGCTTATCTGACACTTCAACCATCCTGGTGCAGGCCTTTGGGTTGGGGTTGGCCTCTCTGCGTCAGATCTCTGCCCACTCCAGTTCAAACTCATTCAGCTCCCAAACTGATCTTCCTAAAATGAAGATCTGACTATGTCACCTCCCTATTAAATAAACTCCAGTGGCTTCCTATCACCTCAGGATCAAATATAAAATCGTCTGATGTTCAAAGTACTTCAAAACCTAGCCCCCTCCTACCTTTCCAGTCTTTTTACACCTCATACACCAAACCTGCCACATACTTGGTATATCAGTGACACTAGCCACCTTGCTGTCCCCAGAAAAAGGTACTCCAGCTCTCTGCTCAAAGCATTTTATCTGGCTGTCCCTCCACCTGGAAAATGCTCTCCCTCCTATCTCTGCTTCCTGCGTACCTTCAAGTCCCAGCTAAAATTTCACCTTCTGCGAGAACCCTTTCCTGACTCTCCCCTCTCCCTTAATGCCAATGCTTTCCTTCTGCTAATTATCTCCCATTTATCCTGTATATAGCTTGTTTGCACATTATTTTTTGCCTGTTGTCACCCATTAGACTGCAAGCTCCCTGAAAGGAGGGACTGACTTTTGCCTCTGTATTACTAGTGCTTAGTACTGTCCCTGGCACATAACAGGCACTTAATAAGTGTTTATTGATGTATTGATTCTGCCTTTCTTTGCACGTCCAGGGCTTAGCCCAGAGCCTGTCACATAACTGGAGCTAAATAATACTCGTTGACTCAACATTCTTTTGACAGAGCAGAAGCTTAACAAATACTTGTTGAATGAACGTGCCACCTTGGCACATTTCATTTCTCTAGCTCTACTTCTCCTCCCCACCTTGCTACGTTCTATCGCTTTGGGCCCCCGCCTCGTTACATTCCACTATGCCCCTTGCTCCCCTTGGGCCTCCACCTTGGTACATTCCACTATGCCCTTGCTCCCCTTGGGCCCTCACCTTGGTACATTCCACGATGCCCCTTGCTCCCTTTAGGCCTCCACCTTGGCACGTTCCATAAGCCCCTCGTTCCCCTTGGGTCCCCACCTTGGCACGTTCCACAAGCCCCTCGCTCACTCTGGGCCCCCGCCTTGGCACGTTCCACTATGTTCTTTGCTCCCCTTAGACCCCCACCTTGGTATATTCCGTCACCCCCATCCCGTGCTTTGGTAGGTCCCGATCTCCTTTCGCGATTCAGACCATTTCCTTCACAGGCATTCCTTTTGACAAGCTTTCCCGGACTTTGGTCCTCGCCCTCCCTCCCATACCTCGTCTCATCCTTACCGCCATGGTGTCACCGAGCCACCAACTCCGGAACGGAGAGGAGAACGAACCACGGCGATGCGCGCCGGGCAGCACCAGCTCAGCAGGGAGAGCGCTCCGGGCGGGGGAAGGGGGAGGAAGGGGGAAGGGTGGGAGAGCGATGACGTCAGCGGACAGGCGACGGAAGTGTTCCATTGCACTTCCTACTAACGTCTCCGCCCGGAGCCTCTACTGGACTACGACACCCAGCAGCCCGTGCGCGGCGGGCGGAGGCCGGGCTGGGGGCAGACCAGTGGACATGGCCGAGTCGCTTCCCCCTGAGGTGAGAGTAGGGCTCACGCCCCCGGGCCTGAGGTCACCCGGGAAACGTTCATTCTGCCCTTTGGTCTTCAGATTAACGGTCTGTCCTCTGCGGCCCCACTCCCCCCGCCTGCTCTCACTCCCTCACCCTCCGAAATGGCCCTCGTGGAAGGTGGAGGCAGCGCGGCGTGGTCTGGCTGTGGGAGGCCGGAGGACCTGGGTTCCAATGCCGCGTCGGGCACCGGCTAGATGGGCGACCCCTCCCCGGGGTGAGCCCCTGCGCCGCTCTGTGCGTCAATGTCCTCATCTGTCAAATGGAAGTCTCTAAGGACCCGTTCCTCTCCAAACCTGTGTACCCTCCCTGCCCCCGAACATGCCCTCTTTAACGCCCGAAGGGGTCCGTGCCATGTGACTTTCCCCTCCCCCCTCGTCTGGCCCGTATCCCCAGGCCTTTTCCCACGTAGAACCCAGGTCCCGAGGACTCCACCTGGGAGGAGGTGGGGCAGAGGAGCTGCAACTCCCCCAGAACCCGCCGCGACCCAAGTCAACTAAAGGGGTGTTTCTAGAGGCGCCCCTCCCCCCATTATCTTCCAACGCTTCCCAGGGGCTGGAGTAGGCCGGCCGTAGGAGGCCCTAGGCCTGGGGAAAGCTGGGGCTGAGTGTGTTGCATTTATGGAGATGCTGTGAGCTTTGCCGAGGTGCTTGTCGGATACCATCTCAGGGAGGGGGGTGCTGCCATTATTACCCTCACTTTACAGAGGAGGAAACTGAGGCAAGCAGAGGTGAAGTGACTCGCCCAGAATCACACAGCTAGTCAGTGTCAGAGGCTGGATTTGAACTTGGGTCTTCCTGATGCTCCATCCACCCTCCCACCCAGCCGTCAAAGGGGTAGACCTCAGTGCCGAAAGAGACCTTAGAACATTGAATGTCAGAGCTAGACGAGACTTTGTACAGCTCTATTCAATTCAACACCCTTTTGTTGGATTCATCAAGCATTCGGTGATTCCAGACTGCAGTGGAAAGAGCCATGGATTTGAAGTCAAAGCCTAATTGGATTTCCTGTTCTGCTGTGAACCCACGTAATCTGGAGCAGGTTGCTTAACCAAAGTCTCCTCTGCTGTAAAATCAGGAAAATAGACTAGGTGACCTAGAAGGGCCTCACCACTGTGATTCCATCTACAGGGAGCTGTGCCTGTCTCTGGAACTGAAAAAATTATATAATAACCCTTGCCCTCAGGGAATTTACTTTCTACTAGGGAGAAACAACATTCAGGGATAGGAGGTAGACCTGACCTTGCATTCTTGTAGGGAATTCTCAGGTGAGAAAACTCTTTTAGAGCCCTGAGAATTTAGGTGGATCCACCCAGAGTCACAACAGTCAGTGTGTGTCAAGGTGGTGACTTGAACTCAGATCCTCCTGGCGTTGAGGACTCTACAGTAGGTAAACAGACAAAAATGTATGGTCATTTAGGAGCATGATTACTGCCTGCTGGAGGGATCTAAGAAGGCTTTCCCATGGGAGTCACACGAGCTGAGCTTCGACTGTTGCTGGGCATCCCGAGGGCCAGAACGGAAGGTGCAGGTTCTAGGCCTGTGCAAAGGCGCTGAAGCAAACCCAGAACGTGATTTTAGATTTAGGAAAGGATTCTTGGAATCTAATTCAATATCGAAAACATGTCTGAAGTGTCTACAACATACAAGACCCTCCACTAGGCACTGGAAATCCAAAGAAGAAAAAAGGGCACAGTCCTTCCCCTCAAGGAGCTTTCATTTGATTGGGGGAATATGACAGGTACATAGATGGTATATAATACAAAGTAAAGTAGCAGCTACACTGCTTTTCGACTTCTCCATCCTGCTCCCTTTCCCCCTTACTTCCTCTTCTCCTTTCCTCCCCTCACTCCCTCTTCTGCTTCCTTTCGTGTATTGCCTTCCCCCATTAGATTTTAAGTTCCTTTAGAGCAGAAACTGCCTTCTGTATTTGTGTCCCCATTCTTAGCACAGGGCCTGACACCAGTAGGCACATAATAAATGCTCATTGACTGACTGACTAACTAACATGTAATAGAGTCAAAGGAGAGATCTAGACAAAGAACTGGAAAAAAAAAACTTGAGTAAAGAGAAAATACTTTCAACCAGAGAACAAGGAATGCTTCATAGAGAAGGTGATACCTGAGCTGAGTCTAGAAAGAAGAGAAGGATTTCAGCTGGCAGGGAGAGAGACACACACATACACAGGGAGGGAGAAACACACAGGGAGGAAAGAGAAGCCCTTCATAAATATCCCGAGAGAGGACAAGTCAAGAGCAAATTGAAATGAGCAGGTCAATGTAGCCAGAAAACAGCCACTAAATGCAGTTTTTGATTTTTCAAGAACTGTGTGTGCGTTGAACACAGGAAGGGCACAGGCGGGATTGTGCGTTAGGAAGATTATTTCAGGGGGCTATGTAAAGGGTTGCCTGAAGAGGGGAAGTACTGAAGCAAGGAGATAGGGTAGGAGGATATTACAGGTGAACAGCAATGAGGGCCTTTACCAGGGTGTTGGTGGTGTGAGCAGAGACTAGGGCTCAGGTACAGGAAAACTGGAAAAACAGAATTGTTGAACCCTATCAGCTTGGAGTGAGAAATAAGAGTCAGATGACTGAAATTTCAAGCCTGAGGACTGGGAGAGTGATGGTGCCATTAGCGAGAGGTGTCGAGTCAGGAGGACAGGCGGGTAGAGAGCAAAAGATTATTTTAGTTTTTACATGATAGCCGACGTGGACTAGAATCAGGGGTGTCAGATTCAGAAATGGGTGCTACCAATCCATACATAAAAATCCCTACAGGCCACATATTTGCTTTGTTTTCATCTATTGAAACATATGAAACTTGCATTTTTATTTATTTTTGTTAAATACTCCCCAATTACATTTTAATCTTTTGTGGGCTGTGCTGACATGGTGATGTTGTAAGAACAGTAACAGCCCACACCTAGCGCTTTGCTGTTGCTATCAGGACTGGCAAAAAGGCAGGCCTTCGTTGGACCTGCGAGGGAGTGTAGTGCCTATGGTAACCACTAGGTGGAACTGCCATTCAGTCACCAAACAAGTAACTCTCAAGTGTTACTCTCAAGAATATTCAGCCGCCATGGTTGGCTGGTTTTCTCAAAGGCTGCAATAACCTACTGCTCACGAGGGGGTGCTCAGCCTACACAATCTCATCCAACCACCACCACCCCTTTCCACCCAACCCTCCCATGCCCTCTGCTGCCCAGAATAGCTCACACAGCTCATGGCATCCAAGCACTTTTCATTGTAGATCTAGGACTGATGTAGACTGCTCCCATATCACTAAAAAAAGAAATAGCTCTGCTCTAGGGACCTCATCCCGCCTTTAGGAAATCTGTTTTCATCCCACCAACTTCATAAGACTTAAAAGGATTGACTCTTTTAATTGGCAACATGATTGAAGCATTGTAAAGTGAGTAGGAAAAATGATAAACTTTTCAATAGCAAAATTATTTTTAAAAACCCAGCTGCTTTGCCTAGTGATTTCCCTTCTTCCATACCTCTTCTCAGTTAGTAGATGGAGAGGAAGATGGAAGGCGAGGAACTGTAGATTTGGAACTTAAACAGTTCGGCTTGGTAACAATCAGAGAGAACTGGGAGCTCTGGGGTTTGGAACTGCCTCCTGTTCAGTCTTACTGAGGCAGCTCTGATTCTAGTTCAGTTTTGATCTAGTCCAGTTTGCACTTCAAAGTCTGATGCCATCCTGCTGGTCCTGCACTGCTTCAGATCTCTGCCAAGGCCCTATCCTAGCTCTTCTGCTGTGCCCAGCTTGTGCTACTGTACCCTCCTCACCAAGACTTCCCAGTCTCAGAAACCTTCCTACTTCCAACCGTATGACAGGAAAAGAGTGCATTGCTGGACCAGTCATCTCTTCATGGGAAAGGGCAAAGAAAACTGGGGGATTTAGGCAATCCTTTGTGCCTGCTTACGTCTGCCCCCTTACTTCCTCTGGTCCAGGAAAGCCATTAGGAATACACATATACTGAGTTTGAAGTGCCTAGTGGGCATCCAGATAGAAATTTTCAGCTGGTGATTGGAAATGCCAGACTGGAGTTTGGGCGAGACATTAGAGCTGTTTAAATAGTTTGGGAGTTATCTGCATAGAAATGATAATTCAGTTTAAAACATTCCAGCAGCCTCATCTCCTCTCCCTACCTTCCTCTAAAATGTTATTGTTCAATCATGTCCAACTCTTTGTGACCCCATTTGAGTTTTTCTAGGCAAAGATACTGGAGTATCTTGCCATTTCCTTCTACAACTCATTTTACAGATGAGGAAAGCAAGGCAAACAAGGTTAAGTGACTTGCCCAGGGTCAAAAAGCTAATATGTTTTTGAGGCCAGATTTGAATTGAGGAAGATGAGTCTTCCTGACTCCAGGCCCACCACTCTTTCCATTATGTCACCTAGCTACCCTCATCCTGTTACAATCCATGGCCCTACTCTTGGCAAGGAGGCTTCCACTCTGTGGTCCTGAGAAAGGCCCTGAGAAAAGGCAGGTCTAAATTATCTAGGCTCTACTCCCATTTGACTGCTAGCTTAAGTAAACAAGTATTTGTAGGACATCTGCTGTGTGCTGAAACTCAGAAAAGGGATAGAGCCAAAGGAACTGGAGTAAATGATAAATCATAGAATACTAGAATTGGAGGGGACCTGAGAACACAGAATGTCAGAGCTGGAAGGAATGTGAAAACATGGAATATTAGACCCTAGGATACTTAGATCTGTTTAAATGTGGAGTTACTGAATCTGGAGAGAACCTCAGGAGTCATTCCACTAAATTAATTTATTATATACCTATTATATTCAAGATTGCCTTTGGGAAATGTAAACTACTTCAGTGACCCTAAACTGTTCTCCTAAACAAAGGCCCATCTTTCAGATACTAACATTCTGCCATCTCTGCGTGGTTGTAAGTCATGAAACACTATTCTTCAAAAACTAAAAATGAGTATCAGAGGTAACAGAGAGGCAGGAGATGGATGTGAGCAAATTGTGACCAACGCATCACCCATAAGGGATGACAGAGGAGAACGGGAGTAAAGAATTGTCATCAAAAAAATGCATGTTTGAAAAATAAAATGGAGGGAGAGCTGACTGATGGATGGCCCGGGGGCTCCACTATTCCCTGTCTTTGTGAGACAGTGAGGAAGGTCCTAGTGTGTTGGATGGGCTCCTTATGGGAAGATGTAGACCAGCAGCCATATCCGGTGGGACTTGTAATTACCAATTTTTATTGAGGAAATTGCAGAAGAGAGGCAGAGTGGCCTCGTAGATGGAGTGTGAGGCTTAAAGGCAGCGAAGCTCTGGATTTGAATCCCACCTCTGCCATCTCCAGACTGTAAACAGCCAAGTCCCTGAATCTTTCTGAGCTTCCTCGTGGTTATATGTTAAGTGGGGGAAAGAATGACTAGTGGTAAAGATCAAACGGAAGTGAGTATAGGTAAAGTACTAAATAAATGACCTGATGGGGATCAAAGGTTGGCTTTGAAATGTAGTCAGGAAGGAACTGCTGTAGGTTTTGAGGAAAATAGTGACACGGTGAAAGTGCTCCAGAAACAGAACACAGAAGAGTGTTCTAGAAAGATTAATTTTGTGGTAGTGTGTCACAAGTCAGGGAGAAGAAGGTCACAGGAAACCAGAAGGTTCTGAAGAAGCAGATGGGACCCAAGCTGGGAAAGAAGGCAATTTAACAAATAAACATTAATTAGGCATTTATTAGAGGCAGGTAGGTGGTACAGTGAATAGATGCTGGGCCTCGAGTCAGGAAAATATCTACCTAAGTTCAAATCCAGCCTCAGACACTTACTAGCTGTGTGACCCTGGGCAAGTCACTTCATTCTGTCTGCCTCACTTTCCTCATCTCTCAAATGAGCTGGAGAAAGAAATGGCAAACCATTCCAGTGTGTCTGCCAAGAAAAAATGGGGTCAGAGGGTTGGACATGACTGAAAATGACTGAACTACAAAGGCATTTGTTATGTGTAAGGCACCGTACTAAGTATTGAGAATACAAAAATGAAAAATTCTGCCCTAAAATTTACAAGTGAATGGAATAAGATGGACACGAGTGTAACCCAAGATAGAGTTAATAAGGGAAAAGAGAAGTCTAAATAATATAAGAAATGAGAAGTTACAGAACAGGAAAGGGAGAGACAGCATCAGTGTTGGGTTGTGGGAAGAATCACGACTCAGAGGTTCCATACCAACTACCTTGTATTACTTATTTTTTATACGTGTCTTACTTCCTCAGCTAGGTTGTGAACTCCAAAGACAGGGATCACGTCTTGAACCTCTGTATCTTTCCCAAACTTGCACACAGTAGGCATTTACAAGACATTATTCAAGAGATATTTGCTGATAAAATAGAGGGATGAAGTCCTTTTCCAGGGAGCAGGAGAGAGCTAAGGAGTTCTACCTTCATCGTTAAATTAGGCAATTCTGATTCCCAGGACAGCCCGTTCTCCGTTCTACTCCATCGTCAGATCACTCCAAGCAAATCCTAAAACTGCAGACTCCTCGAATCCCAGAGTTGGAAGAGATCTTAGCAGTCAATAGTCTGAAGCCCTGCTTGAAAAGGAATACCTTCCGTAACAACATCCCAACAAGACCAGTTATGTCCTTCAGTGCTATGATTTCCCGGAGGAGTCCACTCCATTGTCTCTTATTTTTGGAAGGAAGTGTCTTTTTATGACTAGCCCTAATCCCTGTGTAACAGCATGTACGTTTCATCCCTCTTGTTTTTTCTTTAGAGGAGTTAGAAAACAGCTGCTTATCAGGCTTCTCATAATAACCCTTTGGAGACTTGAGAACTTCTTCAGTTGATCACCTCCCCAACCCTCCCTGAAGACCACTCTTCCCCAGCCCACAGTAGCCCCAGCTTTTTTGTTTTGTTTGAAACAATACAATTTTATTGATATCCTGTTTTTATGTCACTCACATTTCCCACTGGATCCTTCTTCTGCCTTCTCCCAGAGAGTCATCTTTTGTAGTAAGGAATAAAAGAGGAAGGGGGCGGCTAGGTGGCATAGTAAGTAGAGCATCAGCCCTGGAGTCAGGAGGAGCTGAGTTCAAATACAGCTGCAGACACTTGACACACTAGCTGTGTGACCTTGGGCAAGTCACTTAACCCCAATTGCCCTGCCTTCCCCCCTGCAAAAAAAAAAAAAAAGAATAAAAGAGGAAGGGGAAAAAAAATCAGCAAAATTTACCAACATGCTGAAAAAGTGACATTACAAACAGTGTTCCACACCAATGGTCCCCCCACCTCTACAAGGAAGGGAATAGGAACGTATCTCCTATCCACCTTTTTAAAAAAATTAACATTAATGAAATGCCTACCAGGTAAAAAGCACAGTTTGAGGAAATTAGAGATAAGAAGTTAAAAAGACAAGGCCTCTACTTTCAAGGGGTCTTATGTTTCAGCAAAGGAGATAAAACACATAAACAGATTCTATAATATGTTCTGTAACATGGCAAGTGATTAAGAGAAGAGCTATGGAGAGTTTGAGGAGGGAGAGAGCATATCTAAATAAAAGGACCAGATTTAAATTTGGAAAGACCCTTAGAAACCATCTAGTTCAACTCTTATTCTACAGATGAAGAAATTGAGGCTCAGAGGGGTTACCTCAGCCCTTTCAAGCCTTCTGTTGCAGTACCATTTTATAGCCCTTTCCTGTAGATCAATATTGAATGGGAGGAAAAATTTACAGCCCTTGGCTGAATAGATTTCAGACACTTCCCCTCCTCTGTTCCCTTTTCTCCCTTGAATATGCTATCCAGCTTCTTGCCAGCTCAGACTCAGCTTGTGGTATTGTGATATTCAACTCTCCTCCATGCCACCTCCCATCCTCATGGCAAAAGACCAATGCATGGTATTCAGTTCAACAAATATTAAGGGCTTGTTGTGTGCGAGGAACAATGCCAGGTACTGGGATTACAAAAAAACACAAAAAATAAATAATCCCTTGATTTCAAGATTTCTTTCTACTAGGGAAACACAGCATGAATATAGACAAGTAAACACAAAGTAATTTCAAGATAGAGAGAGTGTTACAACTTGGAGGGGTCTGTGTCTCCCACCCAGAGATGAAATACTGAATATGGAAAAAAGGTAGCTGGCCAGTTTGACTGGAATGAGAAGGATTCAAAGGAGGGTAATAGAAAGTGAGTGGTAGTTAGATTGCAAAGTGTCTTAAATGTCAGATTATTAATTTCACATTTTATGCTAGAGGCAATAGTCATTGGAATTTTTTATTTTATTTCTATTAGGAATATCACTTTGATGGCTATTTAGAAGATGGTTTGGAGAGAGGAGACTAGGGAACTGCGGAGACGAAGCTGTTACAGTATGCCAGGCTAGAGGTAGTGAAGACCTAAACTAGGTTGGTAGCACGGAAGCAGAGAGAATCACCAAGACTTGATGGTTTGTTGGATAAGAGAGTTGTGAAAAAAGGAAGGGTTAAAGTTGACTCCAAGATTGGGAACCTAGGTGATTGGAAAGATGATGGTACTCTCAACAGACATGGGGAAGTTTGGAAGAGTTGGGATTAGGGAAAATATGAACTCCATTTGGAATGTATGGAGTTTGAAATAACCTATGGGACATCCAGATGGACACCAGTCAGTCAGCTTTATTAAGTACTGACTTGGTGCCAGGCACTGTACCAAGTGCTGAGATGCAAAGACAGACAAAAGATGGTCCTTGCCGTCAAGGAGCTCAGAGTCCAAAGGGACAGATAACATGCAAACAACTACATATGTACTGGCTATATGGTCAGGAAAAATTGGAGATAATCAGTAGAGGGAAGGCACTGACATTAAGAGCGCTCAGGAAAAACTTCTTGTAGAAGGTGCAATTTTAGCTGGGACTTGAAGGAATCCAGGGAAGCCAAGAGGCAGAGATGAGGGGGAGAGTGTTTAAGGCATGCCCCCAACTGAGAGGTGGAGTGTCTTGTCTAAGGAAGAATGCCAATATCATTGGATCACAAATTACATGGGGGTAAGTAAAATGTAAGAAGCCTGAGAAGTAGGAGGGGATCAGGTTAGTGAAAGGCTTTGAATGCCAAACAGAGTGTTTTATGTTTGATTCTGGAGGTGATAGCCACAGGAATTTATTTAAGTGATGGGGTGGGGGGAACATAGTCAAATCTGTACTTTAGGAAAATTAACTTGACACCTAAGTAGAAGATGGACTAAAGTGGTTAGAAACTTGAGACCAGGAGACCAACCACCAGGCTGTTGTAATAATCCAATTGTGAGGTGAAAAGGGCCTGCACCAGAGTGGTAGCAGTATCAGAGGAGAGAAGGGGGCATATACCAGAGATGTTACAAAGGTGAAAATAGACAGGCATTAGCAAGAGATTGGATATGGGGAGGTGGGAGAGAATAAGGATTGCAGAATGACACCTAAGTTGAGGGCCTGAGTAATGAGGAGGATGGCAGTACCTTCAACAGTAATAGGAAAGTTCAGTTGTTACATTGTTGGTAGAGTTGTGAACAGATCCAGCCATTCTGGACAGCAATTTGGAACTATGTGCAAACGGCTATAAAAATGTGCATACCCTTTGACCCAGCAATACCACTTCTGGGGCTATATCCCAAAGAGATCAGACAAATTGGAAAGGGATCCGTATGCACAAAAATATTTATAGCAGCTCTTTTTGTGGTGGCAAAGAATTGGAAATCAAGGGGATGCCCATCAATTGGGGAATGGCTAAACAAATTGTGGTATATGAGTGTAATGGAATACTGTTGTACTATAAGAAATGAGGAGCAGATGCACTTCACTATAACTTGGAATGACTTTTATGAACTAATGCTGAGTGAGGGGAGCAGAACCAGGAGATCATAATACACTATTACAGACACACAGTATCTGTAAGGACTAACTTTGATGGACTTGACTCCTCTCATCAATGCAAGGTTCAAAGACAGCTCCAAAAGACTCGTGATGGAATGCACATCCAGAAGAAGAATTATGGAGTCTAAATGCAGATCGAGGCAAACTTTTTGCTCTCTTTTTTTTCCTTCTTTTTTGGTTTTGTTTCTCCTTTCTCATGATTCATTCCATTGCTTATAATTCTTCCTTACAACTGAACTATTATGTAAATAAGTTCAAAGTGAAGGTATATGTAGAACCTACATTGGATTACATGCTGTCTTGGGGGGAGGAGAGGGAAGGAGAGAAAATTTGGAACCCCAAAATTTGTGGAGCTGAGTGTTATAAACTAAAAATAAAAAATAAATTTATTATAAAAACAGTAATAGGAAAGTTCAGAGGGGGGTAGGATTTTGGGGGAAAGATAATGAGTTCCGTTTTGGACATGTTGTATTTTAAATGTCTACAAGATTAATTAAATGCAAATTAAAACAATTCTGAGGTACCACCTCACACCTACCCAGTTGGCTAACATGACAAAAAATGAAAATGATAAATGTTGGAGATGTGGGGAAATTGGGACACTAATGCAGTTTGTGGAGTTGTGAACTGATCCAACCATTCTGGAGAGGAATTTGGAACTATGCCCAAAGGGCAATAAAACTCTGCATACCCTTTGATCCAGCAATACCAGGACTAGATCTGTATCCTAAAAAGATTCTAAAAAAGGGAAAAGGACCCACATGTACAAACATATTTATAGCAGCTCTTTTTGTGGTGGCAAAGAATTGGAATTTGAGGGGTTGTCTATCAGTTGAGGAATGGCTGAACAAGTTGTGGTATATGAATGTAATGCAATACTGTTATGCTATAAGAAATGATGAGCATGTGAATTTCAGAAAAACCTGGAAAGAGTTACATGAACTGATGCTGAATGAAGTGAGCAGAACCAGGAGAATATTGTACACAGTAACAGCAACATTGTGCATTGACTGACTTTGATAGACCTAGCTCTTCTCAGCAATGCAAGGATCTAAGACAATTCCAAAAGACTCATAATGGAAAATGCTGTCCACATCTAGAAAAAAAAATGGAGTCTGGATGCAGATCGAAGCATACTATTTTCTTTTTTTGTTTCCCTTCTTTTTTCTCATTTTTCCCTTTTGTTCTGATTCATCTTTCACAATATGACTAATGTAGAAATATGTTTAACATGACTGTACATGTATATCCTGTATCAGATTGCTTGCCATTTTGGAGAGTGGAAAGGGGAGGGAGGGAGAAAAGAAATCTGGAAATCAAAGTCATATGAAAGTGAATGTTGAAAACTATTTTCACATGTAATTGGAAAGAATAAAATACTAGTAAGTGGAAAACTTTTTTTAAAAAATGTCTACGAGACAAATGATCTATGATGTGGCAATAGGCTTTTGGAGATGTGAGACTGGAGGTTAGGGCTGCATAAGTCAATCTAAGATTAATTAGCATAGAGATGACAATGGAAACCTGGGGAGCTGATGAGATCAGCAAGTGAAATACTACAGAGGGAGAAGAGAAGAGGGGCCCCTGAGAACACCTGCAGTTAGTGGGCATAACCTAAATGAAGATCCAGCAAGGGAGACTGAGAATAGGAGAGAGTAGTGTCATGGGAGCCTAGAGAAAAGAGGATGTCAAGAAGAACAGGGTGATTGACAATGTCAGAAGCTGCAGAGAGATCAAGAAGGATGAGTACTGAGAAAAGGCTATTAGATGTGGTAACTCAGAGATCATTGGTAATTTTGAAGAGAGCAGTTTCAGTTGAATAATGAGGTCAGGAGCCAGACTGTAGAGAATTAAAAAGAGAGGGGAAAAGAAGTGGAGACAGTGATTATAGACAGCCTTCTCAAGTTTAGTCACAAAAGGGAGAAGAGATATGGGAAAGCAGTGAGGGTGGACAGATCAAATGAGGTTTTTTTGAGGATGGGGGAAGAGAGGGCTGTGTCCAGCTGTCATAAGGTCTGCCACTAGTTCATTCCCAGGAAGAAGGTTCCAAGATAATACCTGAGTATTTCTCCCCAGCGGCCTATATACTAGGCCAGATTTTTCCCTACGGTAAGGATTGTGAGGAGAAATAGGGAACAGTGGTTCCCAACCTACGGGCCACAGATTTACTACAACGTGTCTATATCCACCAGTAGGTGCTAACAATACAACTCCTATCATGTGGGATGCTGGAACTTTGTGGCTAGTCGTTGATCCTTCTCTCTGCCTTGTGCCTGCATATCATGGGAATTGGCCTGGTCGTCTGGGTGAAATGAAAAACACAAAGCCCTTTGTTTTATAATTCTCTAATGTACTTCTCATGTAATGAGTGTTGTGGGTATTTGTGTCTGATTGTTCCTACCCAAGTTCTGTACGTCCTCTGTCACCAAAGGCCCCGAAATCTAAACACCTGCTCCTTTCCGCTGTTGTGTTCCCCTAGATGCTGTCTTATATATTGAGCTTCCTCCCTCTGTCGGATCAGAAAGAGGCTTCCCTGGTGAATCGAGCTTGGTACTATGCAGCCCAGAGCGCCCTTCGGGAAGTAAGGAATCTTAGAGTTTGAGAGGATCTCACAAGTCCCTTAGTCCAACCTCTGAAGCAGAAATAACCTCTATAACATCCCTACCAAGTTGTCATCCAATCTTTAATAATAAGGAACTCACCACTCCCAAGGTAATATAGAATGAGAGAACCTAGAGGTAGAAAGAAATAATTTATAATTTAATTTTTTATCTAATAAAAATCTGTTTTTTTCTTTCTCCTAAGTCCCTCTTTTACTGAAAGAGAAAGAAAAGCAAATCCCTTGTAACAAATATGCATAGTCAAGCAAAACAAATTCTATCATTGGCCATGTCAAAGAAAATGCCACATTCAGCATCCTCAGTCTTTCACCTCTTTGACAGAAACATACTTCATCACTGATCCTCTAGGAATCAGGGTCATTGCACTGATCAGGATTCTTAAGTCTCTTAAACTAATTAGTCTTTACAATGCTATTACTCTTGGTTCTTCTCACTTCTCTGCATCAGTTCATACACATCTTCCCAGGTTTTTCTGAAACCATTTTTAACCATTTCTTATGGCACAATAGTGTTTCATTACATTCATATACCCTAATTCTTATACCCATTCCCCAGTTGACCGGTACTCTCAGTTTCTAAAGGGCTCAACAAAAAGAGCTTCTATAAATGTTTTTGTACATAAGGATTCTTTTTTTGCTTTGAGGTCCGAAGTATAAGTCTACTGATGGTATCATTAGGTCAAAGGGTATGCATAGTTTAATAACCTTTTGGATAGATTCCACATGGCTTTCCAAAATGTCTATACCATTTCACAGCCAGGGGGAAGGAAATTTACAGATCATCTGGTCCAACTTCCTCATTTTACAGATAAAAAACTGAGACCCTGAGAGGATAAGTTACTTGCTCTCAAGATCACACAGATAGTCAGTAGCTGAGCCATGTCATCTGGCTTCAAATCCAGAGCTCTTCCCATTATGCCCTTTTGCTTCCCTGTCCTTTCCTTTTTAGAACAGTTCTAACTATTGGGAAATTCCTTGTTCTATTGAGCTGAAATCAGTAATCCTTGTACCAGTCTTTGGAACCAGAAGTTAAATTTACTACTTCTTCTAAATGATAATCCTTCAGCTACATGGACAACATAGCCATGTCCCCCCCTAAGCCTTGTCCTCTCCAGGCTAAATATCCCGAGCAATAGAATTGGTTTTGAATCCTCACCATGGAGGAGAGGCTTCTTCATAGAGGCGTCCTCAATGGCCTCTCTACTAGCGATCTCAGAATAAAAGGCCTGCCTGTGGGAGACCTGAAAATAGAACTCCTGGATCCCGTCTCCCCACCTGCTGCTTGAGGCCCCAGACTATAAATACCCTAACCAAAGCTCCCGAAGCAGAGGCCTGCGGGCTGTCAGTTACTCTACAGCTGTTACTTGGGGAGTGAGCTCAGGTCACCTGGGTACTTGGTTTACCATAGCACCCAGAAAGAGGAAGGCTGGAGACTCTGTCTAGGCACCTGGATGGGAACCTTGTTGTACTGAGTGGGCCCCTTTGAGGATTAGCTTTTCCAGCCACAGGCTGCTTGCTGGTTTCATATATGCCAACCTATCGGATAACTAATGTTGTTATCATTTGTATTTTTACCCAATTGTTTCCTCTGATAGCTGGCAAGAGATAAGTACAGTGCTGACAATGGTGCTGCTTCATGAGGAAAGAGAAGAGTAGTGCTCGAGGCCAGAGTTCTGACCCTTCTAGAGACTAGAGGGGCCAGCTGAGCTGGCTGACTCTCCTCAGTGACACTTGGAGCACCTTACTTCTAGAGTAATACTTTTACACACACACACATATTTATCTAATACTGCTGTTTCATCAAGGTACAACAAGTTAATGCAACTTGTCTATACAGTATTTCGTCTGTACTCTTCAAAATTAGCAGCTTTTACCATCTTTAAGAGAGATTATTTCTTTTTTTTTTCCTTTTTTGGAGGGGGGAAGGCAGGGCAACTGGGGTTAGGTGACTTGCCCATGGTCACACATCTAGTAAGTGCCAAGTGTCTGAGGCTGGATTTGAACTCAGTTCCTCCTGACTCCAGGGCTGGTGCTCTACTCACTGAGCCGCCCAGCTGCCCCCAAGAGAGATTATTTCTTGATTCTTTTAGCTTCTCTGTGCCTGTTTGCCCCTCTGTATAATAAGTGACTTAGATTAGATGAACTAAAAAAAATCCATCCCGGCTTTAAAATTCTGCTTTCTAAGGTACTTTTTATTACTTCTCCCCACCCCTCACCCCTTCACTAGTCTCCTTCCCCCACTGTAAGTAGAAGCCACCAGACCATGTCACCCAAATAGCAAGTCCCCAGAGCTGAGATAGAGGACAGCTGGGTCATCCGCTTCTGGGAGCAGCTCCTGTTCTTAAACTTTGTGAGCTTCCCACTATTCTTCTAGTACTCATTCAGGCCAAGGATGATGAGCAATCCATGACCAGAGAGGCGCATTCAGTGCCTTATCACCACTTGTACTATCTACTCCCCCATTCCTTGTGGAAATGGATAAGGCAGGGCTGTCTTCCTCTTCTTGTTTCTCAAGTCCTACACAAAGGGACATATTGTTTGGTTTTTCCTTTAACCTTTTATTTACAGCTCTATGTCCTATAATTCTATTTTTCTGGTTCTCTTTTATTGGAATCCTATAGAATGGCTTACTACGTAATATTTGGCTTTTGTAATTACCTCTATGATTGTTTTTGTTTACTTCCCTGATTTTAAAGGAATTTCCCTTCCCTGAGCAGTGCTCAAAGTATGGGAGAAACCCTCCTGGGATTAAAAATTGGTAAACCACATATAGATAATAGAAAGAATGGGCTGTTTTTAAGGTTTTTTTATTTTTCAGTTAATTTTTTAAAATGAGTTTTTATTCATCTGTCTTCCTCACTATTGAGCAAAAAAAATTTAATGAAAAATAAAGTCCTCAATACGTAACTGCATAGTACAGCAAAATGAATTCCCACATTAGTCATATCTAAAATATATGTCTCTTTCTGCATCTTAAGTTCATTACTTTTCTGTCAGGAGGTGAAGGATGTATTTCATCTTCATTCTTCATGACTTGTGGTTTACCATTGTTTTAAGAGTTCTAAAGTCTTTCAAAATTGTTTTTCTCTATGAAGTTATCATATATAGAAATCATTCTCCTAGTTCTCTTCACGCTGCTCTGTATCAGTTCATGTAGGCCTTTCCAGTTTTCTCCGAAACAGTCCCTTTTAATCACTTTTTATAGCACAATGACATCCTATTACATTTGTATACCATAAATTGTTTAGCCATTCCCTGACAGGACAGCCTATTAATTTCATATTTTTGGCTGTAATGAAAAGAGCTGCTATAAATGTTTTGTGCGTGTTTGAATCCTTTTCCCTTTTTTTTGATTAGGCATAGGCCTAATAGTGGTATAACTGGGTCAAAGGTAATGCACAGTTTGGTAACTAACTTTCTGGGCATCTTTCCAAATTGTTTTCCACAGTGACTGAGCCAATTCACACCTCTACCTCTGCTCCATTGATTGACCTCTCATTTTTAAAGCCACTTCCAAACTGTTTTAATAATTGCTGCTTTGTGATATAATTTGAGATCTGGTATCGACAGACCCCCTTTTATTACTACTTTATTCATTATTACCCTTGAAATTTTTATTGTTTTTTCTAGGTCTTTAAAATATTCTCTTGGGAGTTTGGCAGAACAATGAATTTTATTATATTGGCTTGACCTACCCTTGAACAATGAACATTTCTTCAGTTATTCATTTCACTCTTTATCTCTAAGATAATCATTACAAATTTATCTAACGAAAACAAGATCAACACTCTTCTGGATTTTTCAGGTGCCAGCCCAAGGAATATTTGGGTCATCAAATAAACATTTATTAAGCACCAACTGTGCAGAAAACTGTGCTAGACTAATTAATATACTAATAATTCACATTTCCATAGCTTTGCTCATAACAAGCCTGTGAGGGAAGAAGTACAAGAAAGGGCCCTGTCTTCCATCCTCATCTCAGCTCCTTCCTCAATTAGATAGTTTTTCAACTTCTTGAACCCACTGCCTCTCCCACAGCTCTCTTCTCTTCTAGGTAGTCTCCCCACACCACTGTGCTTACTGCCAAGTTCTGCTGCCCTGCCTTCTCTGGAACCTCACCACCCTTTGCTTTCTCTAACAAGTATATGCCCTTCCACCTTCCCCACTGGGGTGACCTCTGTGCCCCTGAGCAATGGACTGAAAAGCCAAGAATGTCTGTAGATATTCTGATCAGCACTTCAGGACCCCATTAGCTACTGAAATGAGCACTCTTTGGGGTGATAAGCCAGGATCTTCTTGTACCAGCTTCAGGGTGCCCAGACAGAGGATTGCCTTGAGCCTTTTCTCAGTATCTCCTGCCTAAGGGCATTCTTGAAACTTCACCTATTTGTAATAAAGTGCTGGATGCTCAGGGGCTCCAAGTCTTCTGGGTTTGGGGAGCTAGATTTAGACCTGGGGTGTCCATCAGAAACAGCTGGAGTCATTAGCAGTTGATGTGTCCACTCATCCATTCCTAATGCTGGAGACACTTGGCTACCCTCGGGTTTGGGGGCTGCCACTGGGGATTTGGGTTTCTTCTTAGGCTTTCTGCCTGATATCTCACCTCAAGACCATTTCCCCTATTGCATAGTACTTGGCCTGTTAAGCTACATGTATGCTCTTTTTAGGTACTAAGCATTTACCTCTCCATAGATCTCAGCTTTTCCCATTTACTGCAACATTCCTGGTATCTCAGGTATCCTTCATCTGTATTCCCATGCATACCTGCTCTTCTGATAGCCATCTCTCCCTCGGACCTCACTCTGACCCATCTCCCACAGAGAGATAGATGCCCACAGTCCCACTCTTAGGCAGGCCCTTTTCTTACTTTCTTCCTTACTCCCTGTCTAAAATCTTTGACCCTAAGTTGTACCTGGACAGATCCAGGTCCTCAGTTTTTCCTCAAACCAGTATGATGCTAAGGCTAAGCATCTCCTTAGACTAGGTAACAGTAGCCCTTTATATCTGTTCCCCCCAGATAGATGTTCGGTACATCATCCCTGTGGCATCTGCCTCCCTCACCTCGATCAAGAGCCTGAGCCGCAGGCATGTATCTTGTGTTAGGCTTACCAATGTGGATAGCTCTTCAGACTCCAGTAATGTGCTACAGTCCATCTCCTACTACCTAGGCCCACACCTGCACAGTCTGTCCCTAGGTGGGGGCACCCTGACAGAAGCTTCTTTTATAGAGCTCATCACAAGCTGCCCTGGGCTCCAGGTCTTGGACCTCAGTGGCTGCAACAGCCTCTTCATGTCAGGGATGCTCCTGGACCAACCTGAAACAGTACAACAGGTGCAGGAGGCCCTGGCAAACCTCCGGGAGCTCAACCTGGCTAACCTGCGCCATTTGGCAGACACCAGCTTCAACCGCCTGAGCAGCTGTGCCCCCAGACTGGAGCGCCTCTCCCTGGCCCGCTGCCATATCTCCTTTGACCCCCACCGCAATCTGTCTGTCCATGACTCTTCCGCCACCCTTTCCTTCCGAAACATACTCCACTTCCTGAAGGAGCGAGCCAGTCGTCTTGTGGCCCTGGACCTGAGTGGTACAAACCTGTCCCCCACAGCTCTTCAGGCCCTGGGACAGGTGGTGGGACTCCATCTGCAAGAGCTGACATTGCGGGGCTGCCGAGACCTCTCCACTGAGGCTGTGGCCACTCTGTGCCGTCAGCAGCGAGGCCTAACCAGCCTGGACCTGAGTGGCTGCTCAGAGCTAGCAGATGGGGCCCTTCTGGCGGTGTCCAGGGGCCTACAGGGCCTGCGGCATCTGCGGATGGAGAAGCTGCAACGGCTGACAGATGCTGGCTTCTCAGCCCTGCATGGGCTTCGGGAGCTGAGAAGCTTGGACATAGCGGAGTGCTGCCTCGTGAGTGGAAGGGAGCTGTCCAAGGCACTGGAGTTCCCAAAGGGTCCTCCACCCCACCTCGCATCTCTCAGGCTAGCCTACTGCTCCTTGCTGAAGGTGAGTGAGTGGCTCCTTGCCTTTCCTTCCTTCCTGAGGCTCCAGCAGGAAGGAGTTCAGACAGGGCTTCCTTGGAACCTGAGAGGTTCTGGGTGCAGGTCACCCTCAGGGGTACAAGCAAAATCCCAGTGTTTTCTGTATTAGTTAAAATCGAGTTTAGATAAACATCAGACACACGGAGAGCTGACTCCCAGGATAATTATAGTCCTTTTCCTCCTCCACAAGTCTTCCCCCTGATTCCTCATTGTGATGCAGCCATGACTGAGCTCTAAAGCATGCCAGTAGATTGCACTCAGCTTCAGAGGGTCAGTAACCATAACCTGACTCTGACCATGATGGCCTCAGTAATAACACCACACATACTTGCATCTCCTTAAGGTTTGCAAAGCACCTTCCTCCAAAATTGATATGAGGTAGGTGCAGGGGGCATTATCCTCATATTCCAGACCAGAAAAACTGGGCCTCATGAGACTCCCCCGTGGTCACGAAGCTAGTGAGTGATGGATACAGACCTAGACCTTTTCTCTTAAGTTCTCCTTGTTGAGATGAAATAAATAGAGTGAGGACTTTGCAAACCTTAGAGTACTCTGTAAATGCTAGCTAGATTTGTGAGACCTGGTCCTAGCTGTCAGAGGATCTGCCGTCACCTACGGAAGTTAGGACAGGGCTATGGAAAAAGCAGAGATGGTTATATTAGGGATTTGAGGTCTCGCAAGAGGAGGTAAGACCTTCAGTGACCCAGATCAGACCCTTCCCTGATGCAGCAGCTCATTTTATCCCTCCCCCTAAGGCTGAGCCTCTCTGAACATACCTAAGGTGGTCCTCAGATGATAGGCATGCAGACCGCCACTGGGCCCATACTTAAAAGTGCTGTTGTTATCATTCCAGCATAGGCAATCGGCTCTTAGCATAGCCTTCAAGAAGCTACCTAGGGTCTCCTCCATCCAGGCCACAGCCCAACATTAGCAAAGGAGGCTTTGGTAGAATAGCATTTGTATCATAGTGACGCAAGGCATCCCTGCCAAATGCCCATGACAGATCCATATAGTAAATGCTTAATGAATTAACGGAACACAATGTTCACTGAGGGTTGGGATGGGCCAGAAAGCTTCCTGGAGGAGGTGGGCTATGAAGGAAAGATCAGAAAGGTGGAGGGGAGGAAACCACTTCCACCTGCTCCCCACCAGGGGAGGGGAGTAAACCAGCATCAGGTAGGAATTTGCCTGAGAACAATGAATAGCTCTGTTTGTCTAGAGGAAAGGTTTCCAGCCATCAGAGGGGAGTAGCAAGGGGTAACATGGGAGAAGTTGGTCAGGCAGAGTCATCCAGGCCCTTGGACATCAAAGCCATTTGGACTTGATTTTGTGAGTCCTGGGCAGCCCCTGAAGGTTTTGGAGCAGGATGGTGACTTGAGCAGGACCATGCTGTATGAAGGACATCTCCAGTAGTTAGGGTTGGGGTGGCAGGCTAGATGAAGTGATAGAAGAGACCAGAGCAGGGAGGTGATTTTAGGAGCCAGCATCACAGTGGCAGAGCCAAAAGACACCTTAATCACCTGCCTCATTCAAAGGTAGAACAGATCGGGGAGCCTGAGAGGTCATGGATCTTCCTCCCTGTTTGTAAATTAGGACACCATGTAAATCTGTCCTTCTGGGCCAGGAAGACCTCTGGCTCTAGAATTTCCCATGAGGCTTCTTCCTGGCCCAAGAAATTGAGCTGCTCACTCCATCCTCCCCCTCCCTTCCTTCCCAGGACAAGTCAGTGATCTCCCTAGCTCGGGAGCTCAGCTCCAGCCTGAGGATGCTAGACCTGTCATCGTGCGTGTCCCTCACCAACAGCAGCCTGCTGGCCATCTCTGCCAACCTGCCCCAGCTCACTGTCCTACGTCTGGCTTGGTGTAAGGAACTCACTGACTCGGGGCTCCTGGGGCTGATGGATCCAGGCGAGGAGGTGAGGAGGGCAAGCAGAGAACTGGGGAAGCATCTAAGGTCACTCGGGAGTGTTCTCATCTAGGCCTGTCTGGCTTTGTCCCCTTTGTCTGAGAGCTCAGTACTTATAAAGCAGTGCGGTGCAGTGGAGAGCACTCAAGAGACTTGACCTGGCTCTTCATTCCTAACTATGTTACCTTAATCAAAGAGCTGCCCACCTTGGGGATCATATCTGTACTCCTTGCCTCCCAGGGTTGCTGTGAGGAAGGTGTTTTGTAAACTTTAAAGCACCAAAGAAATGTGAGCTATCATGATGAGTCTGGCCAGGCCTCAGTAGTCCCAGAGCTCTGAGCAGTGGCATCGTCCTGTGGGAGGCCCTGAGCCAGATCTCCTCCACTTCCCCTCTACTCCCTACAGTAGGCAGGCCCTGGGGCCTCAGCAGTGCTCTGATGGTCTCCCCATTCCCCCCATGGGAGTAGGCAGGCCCTGGGGCCTCAGCAGCTCTAACTGTCCCCTCCCTCCCCCAACCCCTCCCTATTGGCTTCTCTCGCCAGAAGGACAAGGGACAGAAGTTAAGCAGGAACTTTGGAGACATGGGCTTCTTCCTCCCACAGCTGCCTCCAGAGCCCTTGGCCCTCCTCGAGTCCCCTTCCCAAGAGACTGCCAACAAGCAGCTCACCCCCTCCCTGCTCATGCTGAGGGCCTTGCAGGAGCTCGACCTCACTGCCTGCAGCAAGCTGACAGACACCAGCCTGGCCAAGGTGCCTGGAGCCCGAGGTGGGAGGGGGAGCAATGGTGAGATGAGGGCAGGGTTGGCTCCTAGGGGTCCGGGATTAAGGTCCTGCAGAGGTCGGGCGGGGGCATGGAGGGATGTTTGGGCACACATGCGAGGATCATAGCACTGCAAGGGGCCTAAAGATCATCCGAACCCCAACTGTACAGAGAAAATGGAGAACCAGGAAAAAAAAGGAAGTGACCTCCCCAAGGTCACACAAGGCAGTGAAGAGGGGATTTTGAGTCAGAAGACCTGGATTCAAATCCCACCTCTACCAATGACTCTGGGCCTCACTGTTCTCTCCTATAAAATGGGTCAGACCAGATAATCTCTCAGATTCTTCCAGTTCTAAATCTGATCCCTCTGATGCTTAGACATCATTTGAGATGCACCACCTAAAGGGCAGAGGCAGGATTGGCCACAGGTCCTGAGTACAAAATCACTACTCCCCACCTGGACCCCACTAGATTGTACTGACATAGCTTTCAGGCTGGAAGGGACCCTAGAGTAGGGTCCCTTGGCCTGGAGGAACACAGGGCCAAGCTACACTGGTCCAGGACCCCTGGATGAACTCAGCAACCATCTCCGCAGGTCCTGAAGTTTCCCCATCTGAAGCAGCTGTCCCTGAGCCTGCTCCTGGAGCTCACGGACACAGGGCTGGTAGCTGTGGCCAAAGGATGTCCCAGCCTGGAGCACCTGGCCTTGAGTCACTGCAACCGCCTGAGCGACAGGGGCTGGGCCCAGGCTGCCAACAACTGGAGGAGGCTCCAGCATCTAAACCTGTCCAGTTGCAACCAGCTCACGGAGCAGTGAGTTACCCTCCTGAGGGGTGGGGGATGTGCAGGGGCTCAGCTCCAGATGTGGGCTGAGGAAAGGGAGCAGCACTTACTCCATCCCCCCCCGCCCCCACAGGACGCTGGTCACCGTCGGAAAGGCGTGCCGGCGGTTGAAGGTGCTGGACGTGTCCATGTGCCAGGGCATCAGCATGGCTGCCGTGGAGCACTTCCAAGCCCAGCTGCCCCATGTGACCTGTGTCCAGTCCCGCTTTGTTGGGGGGGCTGACCTAGCCATGAGCCTCTGAATAAAGGTCAGTCACTGAACCTAATCCTTAGCCTACCTGCCACTTTACTGTCCCCTGGAACCTTGGCATCCTGCTGTTCAGTGCCCTGAACTTGGGTGCCTCACCATTCCTACCATCTTTCCTGGAGCTAGAGAAGGACCAATGCTGCTCACCTCCCCTCTTCTCAGCCAAGGAATCCCTTGCCAGGATTGGGGACACAGGGAAACTGCTTCCTTGGCATTGCTTCATCTGCTCCATAGCCTCTGTTGGAGCCTAAGTGGGGTAGCACCATGTTCCTCCCTAGCCCTTCCCACCCTGGCCCAGTGCTCCGGCCTCCAAGGGAACCTCCCTCAGAGCCTTTAGCTCAGCTCAAACAGCAGAATCCCAACAAGGCCCAGGTGCTGCTCAGGTTGTCCCCAGCCACTTTCATAGAGGCCAGGCCTGATATCATAGGTATGGTTAGGCTGAGTCCTAGGGATTGAAACATCTTAGTGCTCTTGGGCCTTGGACTATGGCTAACCACTTCTGAGATCTCAGTTACTTTCCTTAGTTTACAAATGAACCTTGTTTCTGGTGTGGGGAATCTGGGCTTCTCCCCCAGTTCCTTAGTCCTGTGACCAGCCCATTACCGAATTCTTTGTTGGGTTTGCGAAAATTAAAAATCTATGATCTCACTTCTACACTGTGGGTTCTCAGGCGGAAGGATCCTAGGACTCTGAACTGGGAGGAGCCTTAGAGATTATCAATTTAACTCCTTTCATTCTACAGATAAGGAAACCAAGGCCTAGGAAGGGAAAGTGATTTGCCCAAGACCTCAGTGAGTGTTGTCCCCTTGGAAAGCTGCTATTGCTGAGAACTATCTAGAAACCTTTTGGAAAGGGTCTTCAGAACCAGGAAGAGTCCCACAAGACCAGCTTTATTTCTTTTTCTGGCCCACACTTTAGAACCCCCAAATGACCACAGGATTCACAGCTAGAAAGAATTGTAGTGACCAGCTAGAAAGTAAAGCCCAGAATGACAATGGCTTGGCCCAGAATCACCCAGGAGCAGAGCTGGGATTTCAAACCCAGGCCCTTGGCTTCTAAACCCCATGCTTTTTTCCCTACACCACCCTCTCCTGTCTCAGCCTGGAGGGTCTAGGACACAGGCCTGAGGAATTGAGCAGGCTTTATTTCTTAGTAGTGACTATCCTGGTCAGTTGTCCAGTTATTCCACTGCCCCTCCCTATACCCTAATAGCAGCAGGCATGGTAGTTTTTTTTTTCCCTAGCAGGAGGAGGTAGGGAAAAGTTAGGTTCCACCTCATTCCAATAATTTAACAAGAAGTGGGTGAGACCAAACCAGAGAGGCCCAGAGTAGGGGAGCCCCATCCCCTTCCCTGAGAATGATCTGAAGGTAGAAGCCCGTCCCTCTCCAAGCCTCTGAGCCCAGCCTTAAGGCTCAGCAATGCTGCAGTCATAGCAGAAGTTGTAGTTAGTAGGTGGAGGGGGAACAGGTGGTGGCTGGTCAGGGATGGGCACATTCTCCAACTCCAGCAGCCGAAGTTTAGTCTCCATAGCCAGCAGCAGCTCCAGCTCCATCCGAGTCTGCTCACTGCCCATGGCCCCACCTAGCAAGGCACTCAGCCCGTCGGTCCACAGGCAGAACTAGAGACCAGGCCACATTGATTCATTTCCTCAGACTGAGAGCTGAGCCCTCAGCCCTCCTTCCCCTTCTAGCCCACCCGCAGGCCTCCCGTCCACACATCCAGACTGACCCCGCCTGAGCACTCACCTCCCGCTTAGAGGGGGCAATGAAGTTGAGATAGGCCTCTTCTTCCCCAGCATCATAGCTGACTGAGAAAGCAAGTTCACAGATGTCCTGAAGGGAAGAGGGCAGCAGTGAGGCCTGAAGGAGGGAGGAAGGGGCTTGGGCACAGGAGAGGGAGTGAGCAAGCTACGAGCAATTGCACCTCCACTTTTCTGTTGCTCTAAGGTCTACAGAACTGCTTTCCTCCCAACAGCCACGTAAGGCAGGCAGTGAAAGTCTCATGCCAATTTTACAGATGAGGAAACAAGGCCAGAGAGGCTTTGACATTGCGGGGCCATACCCCCATTTCAGAACTTGCCTTCAAGGCCAGCCATCTGACTAACACAAGGCTGCCTCTCCAATAAGAGGTCACACTTCTGTGCAATTAAAGGTTTACAAAACACACTCCTCTCCACAGTCCTAGGTGAAGATGAATATAAGGATCCAGATAATGAAGATGGGATCCCGTACAGCAACAAAGGCCGGTCTGTCTCTTGCCTAGGGAGCAGACAGGCCCCAGAGCTGCCTCCCTCACCCATCCTCACCTTATTCTGTTTTCCAGAGCCTTTCTCCCGAATGTGTGGACAGTCCTTGCCCAGCAGCAGAGCCCTCATCTCAGCCACAGGGACTGTGGGAAGGAGGGATTAGGGGTGGTTATCATGGATCACCCTGGAAGGGGAAGGGGAGGCCAGAGAGAATTGGGGGCCAGAGCTTCTTGCGATCCCACCCCTGAGAGTGGCAGTCCCATGGGGATCCCTCCTGTAGTGTCACGGGGGACCCTCATACGCTTGTCAGGCAGGCTCTCTGGAGAGGGTTGGGCTGCTCCTTCCTCCACGTCCCCATATTGTAGCATCTTGTGGTTAGGGGACAGACAGCAGAACCAGACCTTGTCTGCAGGGACAGAGAGAGGAGGTGTGGGGTGAGGGGAAAGCTTGCGATCTGGGACCCCTTCCGCGAGCTGAGCTTAGGCCCCTCGTCCTCTCCCCACAGTGACCCTGCCATCCTCCTCTCCCCTAGTTTAGACACACTGACCCTGTCGCCGGCGGCTGCTAATCTTACGGAAAAGCGTCCCCTCACAAAGCCGAAGCAGCCGCTGCTGACGGATCAGCCCCAAGAGCTCTGGCTTCAGCCTCTCCCGAAGCTCCCTGTGGGCAGGGGAGGCAGGGAGCTGACAAAGGGGATGAGGAACAGGGAGCTGGCTGCTTAGAGTATGGTCTAGAGCAGGGTTCCTAACCTGGGCTCCATAGGACACCCCCCAAGTATCTGGGTAGATTTCAGGGTATCTGTGAACTTGGAAAAAACAATATACCTCTATTTTCCACTAGAATTTAGCTTTTCCTTCATTTATTTGAACGTGATTCTGAGAGAGGGTCCTAGGTTTCCCCAGACTGTGGCCAAAGGAGGATAAGGGGCCTGCTGGAAAGACTGCCAGCCTATGGCACCTTCTGAGTGGGACCAAGGAGGCCAAAGGCTCCCCTCTTACTAACAATGACTGGGTATTTGTCTCCTCTTCTAAAAAAGGAGGATCCTGATATGTCTGTCCTCCCTTACAGGGCAATGGCGAGGAAAGTGCTTGGAATACCTTGACATTAGAAGACCTGGGTTCAGATCCTGGCTCTGCACCTTACTATATCTAAGCAGTAAACACTGTTCATGTGTCTTACTAATTGAGAGGTACCTCGCTATGACAGATGGAGGGATGGCCTCAGTGGCAGCAGGACCTGGATTCAAATCCAGCCCTTCACCTCTACTCACTGAGTGACCCTGGGCATGTCATCAACCTCTCCCAACAGCTGCTGCTCTGCCTCACTGAAGGCAGCTCCTTACATAGATCGATAGACCAGACCCCCTGAAAAAGGAGCTCCTACTATGTGCAGGTAACTCCGCACCTCCAGTGTCCTTCACTCTAAAAGGAGGAAGTGGTACAAGATGACCCCCGTAGTCAGTTCTAAGCCCTGGGGGCTGTGGGGCACGAGCTCTCATTCTTAGTAGCCAGGATGGGCATCAGAGGCAGGGACTGGAGTTGGGGGAAAGCCTGAGTGGGGGGAGGCCCAGGGCACTGCTTGCTACCCCCCCTTTTCCTCAAGGGTCTCACAGGATGGGTCGGGCCATCGTGCCTTCCTGATGCATTCTCTCGGTCTGCCGGAGCCTCAGCACCTCGCTGTAGCTGAGGGTGTTCACCTTGGTCCTAAACAGCTCTAGAGAGGTTGGCTTCAGCGCGAGGGTCCGAGTCAGTTGTTCCCGAACCACCTGCATTACCTGGGAATGACTGTGCCCTCAGTGTCCCGGTGGCTCCCCTTCTTCCCAATGCCTCCTCCCCACACCAGCCCGCAGGCTTTCTTCCTCACCTTGTCAAAATCCTCCTGGGTGGCCCGCATCTCCTTCCATGTCTTGTTGAGCAACTGAATGCAGACGCAGAAGAGCTCCTGGAAGCTGTTGTCTTGCCCAAAGAACATCGGAGAGAAGTCCTGGGCAGTCTCAGAGCCTTGGAGGGCATGGAGGGAGGGAGAAGAGCTCAGTGAGATCACTCAGTCAGGCTCCTAGGCCTCCCCCAACCTCCAGATCCATCCAGGAGGCCCACAGGACCTTTGCCAAGATCACCTAACCCTGTAACTGACCTGGAGCCCCCCTCTTGAGGTCCAGAGGGATGGGGAGAGGATACAGAAGATGGGGAAGCACTGGGAAGATGAGGCACAGACGAAGTAAGCAGTGCTGGGACCCCTCCCCCATGCCCCATGGGCAATGCAAATACCAGGAATCGGGCCGGAGGAAGCAAACTCACAGGGTTCCCCGATGTGCAGGAGCTCACACAGCAACAGAGTGAGCTGGATGCTGCTCCGGGCAAAGGGACACTCGTGTTTGTCCTCTCGGCTGCTGTTCTCCAGCACAAACTGGAGGGGAGGGGGCCGAGGAAGAAGGGGAGGCTGAGCCTGACCCCCAGGAGAGGGCCGAGGCTCAGGGGGAGAGGGGAACAGGGAGACGGGACATAAAACTAGATCCCGATAAGGTAACAGGGACATGGGGGTTAAGGGACAGCACACAGGACCGAAGGACTTGATGGGAGAGAGGATCCGGGGGTGACAGGGGCACTGGCATAAGGGAATAAGGCCAAGTGGATAGGGCAGAGGAAGGAAGGGAGGGCCTGCCGTCACTAACCCGGCTGTAGGCACTGGGTGCATGGCTGGAGAAGTAGAGCATGTTGTCAAGGGCCAGCAGCCCTGGCGGGGCTCGCTCCAGGTCCTGGGCAGGGTTGCTGTTCTGGGTCAGGGAAGGGGACAGATACCTCAATGGGAGGAGGAACCCAGACAACCAAGGGGAAAGAAGATCAGATCTTGGGGCAGGGACAGATGGAGAGGCATTGGGCCAGGAGACAGGAACTGTTAGATGGTAGAGAAGAGGAGCAATGGGTGATAACTCACAGAGAAACCAAGTTTTCGGAACTCCCGGGCACAGAGGGATCGGCGACGGTCAGCATTCAGTCCGCTGGCCTGGGACTCCCCGTCTAGCTCAAAGGCCGCTTGGCGCAAGGCCTGCAGCTGCTCCCGCTGCTCCTGAGGATGGGAAGAGGGAATAAGTCACCCCCGTGTGTCCCCCTGCCCCCCCATGACAAGGGCAAACACCCCTGGATGAGTCTTTAATGGATACAACGCCAATGTGTACAGATGTCCACACCTGGTTATAAGGGTCCAGCGGTGTGCGCATCCGTGGCTCCAGAAGCCCCAGCATGAGCACCTGGAGTACATACAGATGATGGGCCATCTCATCCCCAAGGGGCATTGGGCTGTGAATAATGTTCTGGGGGTAGAAAGAGAAAACGAACTTTAAGACCCCATCTCTCCTGGTTGTGGACCACAAGCAAAGGGAGGAAGGGGGGGAGCAAGCATTTACATGGTGCCTACTATGTGCTAGGCTTTACAACGATCATCTCGTTTGATCCTCAAAATAACCCTCAGAGGTAGGTGATATAATTATCCCCATTTTACACATGAGGAGACTGAGGTTAAGTGACCTGCCCAGGGTCACACAGCTATTAAGTGTCTGAGGCTGGATTTAAACTCAGGTCTTCCTGACTCCGGGTCTGGTGCTCTATCCACTAAACCACCTAGCTGCCATGAGAGATTAAAAAACAAAACAGAAGAGTCATACTGGGGGTTGTTTTATGCCGAAATTGGCCTACCACATGTCCACAGAGAGGATGGACTCCCTCAGAATCTGTGCCCTGACTCCAGTAACAGGTCTGCCACCAGCTGTGGGGCTTTGGGTGTCACAGTTTCAACTCTCTTAGAATACTGGGTGTTCACACTCTTAGGTTCCTTCCGACTATTAAGCAAACAATTCCCAGAGGAGGCAGCATGTAGTAGCGGGAAGTATGCTGGGTTTGGGGTCAGAGGTGGTAGGTTTGAATCTGCTGCCATGAAATGTCTGGCTTAGTTTCATCATGAAAAATGGTGGGGCTCAAACAAGATAATCTCTGAAGGACTTTTCAGCTCTTCAACCTCCTATGAACTTGTCTCCCTTCTCCACTCACCTTGTAAATGAACTGGCGAAGGTTCCTCTGCCCTAAGTAATGCAGCATGGTCTAGGAGGGGAAGAGAAAAAACAACAGCAGGAAGAAGGGACTCCATGTAGGCCGCCCTGTAATCTACCCAGCAAGGCCCAAGTGTCCTGCTCCCCGGCTCCTTCTGGGTCCCTAAGGACCCATGGTCCCCTGTAGTGTTGCTCTCACCTGTCTCTCAGCAAAGCTGGCATTCTGCAGCAGCGCAGTAAGCAAAGCCATGGCTTTGGTCTGCAATGGCTGGTTCAGCCTGATGGCAGAGGAGAACAAGGAAAGCATCAACCAGAATCTAGACCTCCAAGCCGCCACCCCCAAGCCCTGCTCCTGCACCCCGTCTGGCCTTCAGAGCCCTAGAGCAGACCCTTACACCTGCAGATGCACCAACAGCCTTTCCAGGGGCACCTCCTGCTTCACCAGCTGGCCCAGGGGTGGGCTGCTGAGGGCCAGGCTCTCCAGTAGGCCAAGCGCCAGCTGCGGCACCGAGGCATCCATCAGGTTTGTGTTTACATAAGATACCACCTGGGAGACAGTGGATGGAGAGGGAATAAACAGCTCCCCCAGGTGAACTGCAAGATGTCCCCAGCCACCTACCCTTTGTCTCCATTATGTATCCCATCCCTCCCTCGACCCTTGCCCTCTCCCCATGTCCCCACCTTCTTGACAAAGTTGCTACTGAGTGTTTCCCAGGACACCACGCCATGCTCCATGAGCTCAGAGAAGGCCCTCAGTCCATGAGCCAGGACCTCACCTAGGCTGGGGAGAAAGAACATGGGAAATTATCAGAATCTACTTTATTCCTCTCATTTTACAAATCAGAAAACCAAGGCCCAGAAGTGACTCCCCCAAGATCATATAACCAGTGATGGAGCTGGCATTTTGACCCAGCTTCTGTCATTCAAAATCCAAGCATCTTTCCAAAACCCTGCTGCCTCAACCTTAGTGCCTTCTCAGTTTGTTTTAACTGAAAAAAGGAGGGTCAGAGAAAGAATAAAATCTCAGCTCCAGTTGGACAGAGCCATGACAATCGACAACAGTGAGAGGGTAGAACTACTCATCCCTTATTTGACTGTCGCTCTTTCTTCGGAGGATGACCTTTGGACCACAAAGTAGAAAATGAAATGGCTACTAGGGACCCCAGATAAGCAGGGAGAGAGATTAGCAAAGGAGTGCTCTTAGTGAAGCCCAGATGAACGAGGAACATCATCGGACTGAAGATGGTGAATTTGCTGACGTTCAAAAAAGGAGAGAGAGTGGAATCCACAGACTAAGCTCCATGAGCTTGTCTTCGATTTGTGGCAAAATTCAAGAAGTCATTACATAAAGGGAGGACTGGTTAGTGGGCTTTTAGAAACGGCTACCATAGTCACAAAGAGCCAGCTTGACTTCACCAAGAGCAGGTCTTTCCAGATGTACCCCATTTCCTTTTTTTTTTTTTTTGCCAGAATTAATTAAATCAGAGGAATCGGTTCAGATGTAGTTTAGGCAAAGCATTTGACAAAGTTTTTCCTGGTATTCTAGGGGAAAGAGGGTATCAGAGGCTGGACAACAGTACAGCTGGGTGAATTCAGAATTTGTGGAATAGCTGGCCACAGGAGTGCTCATTAGTGGTCTGATACCCCTTCTAAAGAGGTCTCTAGTGGGGTTCCACAGGACTCTACTCTGCTTTATCAATGATTTGCATAGCAAAATCAGAAATGGCATCCTCATCAAAATCTCGAGATAACCAAGACTAGGAGGGATGGCTAACATGTTGGTTAGCAGAATCATGAATTGCAAAGATTTTGGACACACTAGAATTTGGTCCAGGTGTAGGGAAGCAGAAAGGAGTAAGCATCTACTATGTGCCGGGTTCTGTGCTAAGCTCTTTCTATAAATACTGCCTTGTTTGATCCTCACAGTTCTGCAAGGTAGGTGCTATTATTATACAGGAAACTGAAGCAAACAAACGGACTTGTCCAGGGTCCCACAGCTAGCATCCCAGACAGGATCTGAATTCAGGTCTTCCTGACTCCAGGCCCAGTACTCTAACCACTGTGCAACCTAGCTGCCTCTTAGCGTGATAAGATAAACATTAACAGGGATGAATGTTGAAAGGCAGTGAAGCAGATGGAAGACTGGTCTTGGGAGTCAGACTTGAATTCAAGTCACTCAACCTTGAAATGTCCCAGGAAAATCTCTAAGACTATTAACAATTTAATGAGTTGACAATACATGCATCCATAGAAAGAGTTTCCTATGCTGAGGAAATCACAGATACAGGTCACACTGAAAAGAGTCAAGTCCTACACAAGGTTTAAACAACAATGCGGCCAGTACAAGACTGGGGAAAAGAGCAGGAGGAGGGAGCAGTGGTGAGGTAACAGTACATATGAAAAAGATCTAAGAGTTTTAGCAGACAAAGAAAAAGCTCATGAGATTTTCGACAGCATTAAGAGAGGCATATTCCATTAAACAGCCATTGATTGGCTCAACATGAATGCAGAGAAGCATAGGAAGACTTCTATGAACTGATGCAGAGGTGTTAACAGAACTAGAGAATATAAACAATGAGCACAAAAATAGAAATGAGAGAACAAAAAAAAAAAGCCCCAAAACCGAATGCTGTATAATTCTAATGACCAAGCTTGGCCCCAAAGACAAGAGAA
Organism: Trichosurus vulpecula; assembly: GCF_011100635.1. NCBI lineage: Eukaryota > Metazoa > Chordata > Mammalia > Diprotodontia > Phalangeridae > Trichosurus > Trichosurus vulpecula. The sequence continues at coordinate 379,234,214 of NC_050575.1, read as the reverse complement.
AATGCATCTTCCTTCCTTCTTCACAGAGGTGGGCTGCCAAGTGGGTATGGGACATCACAACATACTCTCAGACTCAGCCTTGGTTACTTTTTAAATTCTTTGTTACACAGAATGGCTCTAGAGTGAAAGTTGGGAAATGGGGAGGAGAACATGTTCCTAAACTACGGTGATGTAAAAACAAAAGATATCAACAAAACAATATTTAAGACAGACGATGCCTAGGACTTAGGAAGGTTTGAGTCCTGCTGCATTCTGCCCTGGTCAGGCCACATCTGGGGTATTGTGCTCAGTTCTAGATTTTAGGAAGGGCATCGATTTGATAAGCTGGACAGTGTCCAGAGGAGAAGGGCCTCATGCTAAAGAAGGTTCAGTTGAAGGACCTGAGAATGTCTAGGCTGGGGAACAGAAGAGTTAAGGGGGCATGATTGCTGTCTTTGAGGATGTATGTATTTGGAGAGAGATCCAGCTCCTTGTTACTGACCCCAGAGCCAGAAATAGGAACAATGGGTGGGAGCTGTAAAGCCTGAGACTTAAGACTTGACATGGGGAAAAGCTGCCTACCAATTATTAGGGAAAAGAACCACAATTGGAAGGAGATGCCTTAGGAGGGAGTGGGCTCCTTCCATCATAGTTCACGAAAAGGCTGAATGTCCACCCGTCAGGCAGGTCGTAGTGAAATCTGGGTTGGCTTCATGTTCCTTCCAACTCTAGGATTCTGACATTCATTTTTCGAAGAAACAGGCCCAGAGAGAAAAACCTGTCCAAGGTCACCCAGCTACTGATTGACAGAGACAGGGTCTGGGTCTCCTAAACTCCACCCAGGTGAAGCATTCTTTCTAATCTCACAAACACACAGAGTATTTCAGGGACTCCATGGATCTTCTCCATCTTCTTTGAAGGGGACACTTAGAAGAGGGGAAGTGAGGGAGGAGGGGCTCACATGCCCAGGGCCTCCCTCCCTGCTCTCACCCTCCAGCACTCACTCATCCCCATCCTCGATGATGGCCCCCAGGTACTGTAGCCCATCTCGGTTAATAACTTCTCCCGCAAAGGTCAGATCAGGAGCCAGTAGTGCCAGGCGACTCAGAGCTTCCCGCTTCACTTCCCGGTTTCCACTCTGCAGTGCATTCAGAAGTCTCTCCGCCTCTTTGTCCTAGGGGCAGGAAGAGGAGGATAGGAGGATGCCTGACTTGGAGAGGGTGGGGGCCAGCAGACAGAGAAACCCGAGGGAAATTCCAGGCCTTAAGTATCTGGGCTGGCACAAAGATAAAGAGAGCCAGGGGCTTGGGCTGGCTGATAAAAGTGGTCTGGGGATGGGTATAGGGAGTCAGTACCGGAGCAATGCTGAGGGAAAGTATGCTCCCATTCTTAATCTCCGAGCGGTTCTAGAAGAGACAGAAAAAGGTAGAAAGATGGTTGAAATTATGGGAGCAGCAGCAAGGAGTCAGGGGTTAGGGGAGTCATCCAGTGGCAAATAGATCAGAGATCAGCTCAGTCAATGAGGAGTTTGTGAAGTGGTCAGTGCGGGGCTCGATCAGTGGGTTCAGTGAAAGTGCTCGATGAGGTCAGTAGAGGAGCGCTCAGTGGGTGAGTCAGGGCTGAGATGAGTAAGGTGGATGTGAGTCAATGAGAAGTCCAAAGGGCAGTCAGTCACTGATGGGGGTCAATAAAGTCTAGAGGCAGTGGAGTTGATGGCCAAGATGCCAACAGCAGCTGTTCAGTAAGGTGATCCATGAGTAGGGGGTTAGGTCACTGGAGGGAAGGTCAGTGCTCACATTCTCAGTGATGTACTTCCGATGGCCATCAGCATACTGCAGGGCGTAGTGTTCGGGGTCATTCAAGTTCCAGCTGCAGTGAGGGAGCTGCCCTCAGCCTCTTATCCATGACCCACCCACGCCATCCCCCTCAGCGTCCCTCCTCTCTCATCCCACAAGCGCCCACCCCAAGAGGCATGGGAACTCACGCGCTGCAGACCTCCTTCAGCACCACTGCCAGGGGCTTGGCCTGCAGGGGGGAGCAGTGGATCAGCCACCCTAGCCTCAAGGTGAAAGGTTAGTGGTCAGCCTCGAGGGGACAGCAGGGTTTAGGCGGAATAAATGGGACGGTCAGAGGGAGCTGGGATATAAGAGCCAGAGCTCAATGGGCACATTTCACGGCTCTGAGCCTCAGTGGCCCCTCTATAAAACGAGGGACTCCAACGAGATGGTCTCTAGGGTGCCTTCTGGTCCCAAGTTCTATGACCCTATGACTCGAGAGTGCCAGGGTTGGGGCAACCAAGGACATGAGCGGGGGTGGGATGAGGGGAGGAGGCAGGAGGGGCGTGTCCCGGGCCGGGGCCCCGGCCCAGGTGTCGTGTCTGGGTTACCTGGTCCAGCTGGATAAGCTGCGGGATGGCCCCCGGCATCTGGATGGCGATCTTGACCACGTTCCTTGGGGGGGCCATGGCCCGCGCGTCGGCTCAGCCGCCTGCCGGACTACAGAGGAAGGGGGTCAGCGCGGGCGGGGCTCGGGTGCATTCCAGAGACGCGCCGGGACAGGTCTGGTCCGTACCCGTCCCGCCCCGCCCCCGCCCGGCCCCATCCCGTCCAGTCCACGACAGGAGGGGGCTGAGGTAGGGAATAGGGATCTCTCCGTGGCCCGCCCGAGGTCTGTCCGGCTTAGGGGATCCCACAACTCACCCGGCTCACCCGCCCGCCGCGACTCCCCGGACGCTGCGTCCTTCCCTGGGGAGCGCCCCGTAGTTCCGGGTTGGAGTCCCGGGGGTGGGACGCGCAGGGTGCGGGAGAGCTCCTGGGCTGGGCTGGCCCCGTCCCTGCCCCGCCTCCAGCCCCAGCCCCCTTCGGTTAAGGCGGAGGCTCAGAGCCCTGGTAGTCCCGGGAAGAAATAAGGAGACCACTCGGGCAGCCCCTTTCACCTTAGAGGTCACACAGGTGGAAAGTGGAGCAGCCAGAACCAGAGCCAGGTACCTCTAGAACAAAGTTCCAAGGAGTAAAGTTTGTTTGTGAGGCGGGGGACGGAGGATACCCCCCTCAGCCCTTCCACTCCCACCCCACACACACCCTTCACCGTAGGCACAGCTTTGCAACATTATGGTACAGCTCAAGAGCCTGCATTTTCCAGGAGAGGTCTGCCCTGGGTGTTGAAATGAGGAAGGGGCCGGGGCAGCCTTAGGCATGGTTTTTATTCATTCAGACACTGTACAAATATTACAGGCAATTTCCTTACACTGCAAAAAGTATAAAAATAATCTTTATATAGGAATCTGTTCATTCCTGTAAATCTCTCTAAATCTCTTTCCAAACATTTTCTAACTGGAGGCAGGGGATGGGTATCATAGCTGAGGTGAGGCCTCCTCCTTCCAGCCCTGGGCTAGAGGGGAGCCCTCAGGAGCAGAGGGATGGGGATCCATCCAGTTTGGGGAGTCACTTGGCCTGTCTCATTAACCTATAATGGAGCAGCAAGTAGGACACATGGGGGAAGGGGAATGTTGTTGGCAAGGGGATGGTCACGTTCCTGTTCGATTCACAGAAAATGTGGCTTGGCTTCCCTTCTCCCCTCCACAAAAGTTTGCAGGACTTTAAAGACTCCAGGAGAGCCTGGTTCAAACTCAGGAAATTGGTTTGTCTGGTTTGTTTTGTTTTTTATATATGGGCTTGTGTCCTCACCCTGGCCCAGGGCTTGGCCTTTAGGGCCACGGGGAGAGGAGCATGGGCAGGAACAGAGGGAGGGGGAGAGTGGGAAGTAGGGTCTCTTAGGTAGCCTTGCTGATGAGAACTACAGATACTGTATCACTGGCACAACAGAGCCTGAGCTCTAAGATGAGGTCTGGGATGCAGGAGGTGGGGACATGAGGTTTCTGGCCCTAAGAAGAGAGGCACATGGCAAATGCTTTGGCTACCTGTTGACAGGGGCTAAAGATTTTGGTGGGGGGAGAGAATTGGCCCCTCTCCCTCATTTTGCAGGGCAGATGGACAAACTGGCTAGTGGAAGGAATAAGAAATCTGACCCTAATTGTGCAATTTGGAAAGGGAAGGAATTGAAGGGGCCTGGTGGCTGGTCAGTCTGTATCTGGAGGAATCCTGAGGACACTGGGCAGACACATGGCGGGAAAAAGAAGGACCAAAGCAACCCCAAGTCAAACAGTCTTGTCTGCACACGGCCCCAAGGGCAGCCGCAGTCAGAGGTTGAGGACTGGTACATCAAAGAGGTCACAGACGCCTTCGCTTTCATCCAGGTTGTAGATGTAGTCATGGTCTCCGGGGGGAGGAGAGAGGCGGAGCAGAGGAGCAAACACTGTGGGAAAGAAAAGCAGCTCAGTTGAGGCCTCTGCCAGGGGGTTTGCCTGCCCAGGCACCTGGGCCAGCAGGCATGGATGCTCTCAGACGACTGGCCAAAGCCCTGCCCCACCCCTGCCAGGCTACCCACCTTCTGAGGACATCAACTCCTCCAGCAGCCCGGAATTCATGCACTCTGGAAGGGGAAAAGGCTGTTTGGTATACACTCCTGCTCCCACTTCTGAAGTCATTGGGAGCAGCAGGAACCGAGGCCACAGGGGAGCGGGGAGAGGGGTGACTGGATTGGGGAAGCTCTGGAAACATGGGCTGATACAAAGATTCCTGTCCGCAGCCTCTGACCCACAAACTACCCATCTGTCATCCCTGTTCTGTTAGCCTACTGACTGGAAAACCGAACTTCTCCCTAGGCCAACAAGCTTAGGGAGAGTAAGCACAGGAGGCAAAGTCTAAGCCCAGGCCTCAAGATCAAGGAGGAAGCTCTGGCAATCTTTCCTGGGCCTGGGTTAGTCTGCTGCCCTTTCTGTTGTTGGAGGCTTCCTTCCCTACCTCATAGATGCTAGACCACCTAAGAGAGAGATCCTCCCACCCCAATCTGGAAAAGGTTAGCACCAGAGGGCCAAAGAATCATAGACTTAGAGCTCAAAAGAACCTTAACTCCCTCATTTTACAAATGAGGAAATGGAGGCCAAGATTCAATGAGCTGACTAGGGTCACACAGCTAGCGAGTGTCTGGGGCAGGATTTAAAGCCAAGTCTTTCCTGCATCCAAGTGCACCACTCCACCCACTCCACCATTCAGCCTCAGCAGGAAAGGCAAGAGAAGGAAAGGCAGCATTCCAAGAAGAGGGCCATCAGAGCACAGAATGGGGAAGAATCTGGATGGCGCCCCTACCTCTCGTTGGATCAAACATTTCCGACAGCTCTTTGGGGAGTTCCAGTACTGAAATAAAAACAGGAATCAGGGCCTTCACACCCGCATCCCATAAATTCAAGGCTGACCATTCTGGGCTGACCCTGGCTCCAGTCCTGCCCACCTCCTTTTCTCATTTCTTTCTCCAGGGAGTCTGGCTCACCAGGACAGATGGAAAACAACGCTGTGTCCTCTCTATCCTCAATGCCTCTACCCCAATGCAGCCACACACATATACATGAACACACATACACACACAGACATACACAGACACATGCACACACTCATTCTCCTGCCCCTGCACACAGTTTCCCATGTCTGGAATGTCTTCCATGTCTATCCCCATTCCTGCTGAATTCCTCCCATCCTTTCCACCCAATTCCAACATCACCACCTCAGGAAGTCTTCTGGGATATAGTTGCTTAGGCTCTCCCACAGCACTTTGGTCCTGCACCACTCTAATATGTCATACTGTGTCAGGTACCTGACAGAGGTGGTGTTTCATCCCCACCCTAGACTGTAAGCTCCTTGCAGGCAGGGGCTGTGTCCAATATAGCCAGATCATTTCCCCTGGCCCTGAGTGCAGGTCTCAAAACATGGTATGGTCTGAATAAAGGTTTGTTGGAGGCCTGGAGTCATGTGATTCTGAGTCTGCACTGACTCACTGGACCACCCTAAGCAAGTCACCAAACCTGTTTCCTCATCTATAAAATGGAAAAGTAAGCCTATCTCCTCTGTCAACATTACTAGGGTGCTAGGAGAATTAAAGGAGGAAATGAATGTGAAGAGTACAAACTGTCAGCCAGCAGAAGAAGGTCATGACTATGATTGGCCCAGAGTCGCCAAAGGTGTATCTTCCAGCCTGAGGCTCTGCTTCTGGGACTATGCCTACAAGTAACACAGAAGGCCCCAAATGCCAGGAAGAACAGTACCTTTCTAGGACCCTTGGAAAAATCCCACTTGTTGCCCATGCCGTCAGGAGGAAGGGTTTTTGTGGAGCTTATACCACCTTCTTACTAAGTCTGAGTCTTCAGGATGAGAACCAAGGGAAGACAAGATTTATGTAGGAACAAGAACAGTGATCTGGACATCAGCAATCTGGGTTCTAGCTTTAGCTCTGCTCTAAATCTTACAGTCACTTCACTCTATGGGCCTCAGTTCCCTCTTCTGCAAAATGAAAGGACTGGACTAGACCATCTCTGATGTCTCGTTCAGTCCTTCCCTTTCACTAGGAGACAGGGGAGAAGTAGGAGGCACGGTGAGCTGCCCCTCCCCCTCCTCCTCCCCCTGGCTAAGCAAATACTCACTGCCTGAAGGATCTGGCTTGATTGGCTCAAAAGAGGTAGAAGGGTTGGGCAAGATGGAGCTGCTGTCCAAGGACGCCGAGGACTGGAGTGGCCGGGTGTCAAGTGCAGCAGCGGATGCAGCGCCGAGGGTACCAAGGACACCGGCATCCTTGTTGTCTGTCCCAGGGCCACTGCTGCTTCCTGCAACTATACCCCCAATCCCCCCACTAGAGATCAGGCCATGGGGTAACAATCTCAAAGCAAGAAACCCCCCCAAGTTTCTCCACCAGGCTGAGTTGGCCCCTGGCTCCCAAAACTAGAGGCTTCTCTGTTATAAAGACCAGGGAAACTGGGCAAATGAGAATCTAGGAAGGAGTGAAGTCTCAGGCACTTTGGGGTCAATGGTAAGGGCCAGAAAGAGGGTGGCCCTGGAAGCCCTTCCATTACTGGGAAGTTTCCAGAACAAGAGGAGCACTAAGGTCTCCAAAAACTAAACAGCGGATTGAATCTTAACCTGAATATTAATAGAATAGGTATAAAGTGCTGCACTGGGGTTTCCAAGATCAGCCTGCACAAGTGACAATCCCCACTGGGAGGGTATGTTGATAAGAGCCTTGGGAAGTAATCCCCGAGTGCTCAGGGCTGGCCACTGCACTAGGAAGGGCAGCAGCCAGAGCAAGCTACAGTTTGGCCATAGGAGGGCAGCCAGTGCTGAGGGACCTTGAAACCAGGCCACTGTAGGATGATGCGGAGGACATGAGGGTCTTTCCTAGCTTAGAAAAGAGAGGGCATGATTCCTGTCTTGGCATTATCTGTATGACTGTCCAAGAAGGGTCACCAGGGTAAGTGTGCAGAAGATTTAGAAGGAAGAACTTCTAAGAGACTTGCCCAGAGTACAATGTGACGCTTTAAGATGTAGTAATCTTCTAACTATATGAATAATGGGAGTTTTCTCCAGCCCCCAGGGAGCTGGAGAGCAGAAGTTCTTAACCAGGACTCTGTGAATTTTTTGTTGTTTTTTTTTTTTCTTAAATAGCTTAAATATTCTGCAAACATATAACTGGGGGGAAAAATAAAATATATTTAAAAAAAAATTTGCTAACTGGATTTCAATCTAAGTGTTACCTCGGAGAGGTTACCTGTATATTTTATTTTATGCTCTAAAATCATGACTCTGATACAAGGCCTATGGACCTTCCTAGACTGCCTCCAAAAAAATCCGGGACACACGCAAAAAGGCTGAGATTCCCTGCTGTCATGGAGAATTTTGCCGGGGTGGCAAGTTGGACCCAAGGTTTAGTGCCTGATACAAAAGTCCTGTCTAACCCAGCACAGGCTCCTCCCTCCCTTTAGTCCCTCTCACCTGGGCTGGCTGCTGGCTGCCCAATGGCACTCTGGTCCTGGGTGCTGGTCGGAGTGGAGGGGCGGGGGCTGTTGGGGATTGAGGTCTCCTGGTGCTGAGAGGGTGCTAGTCTCGGTTGTGGGGGGGAAGGAATTGCTGCCTGGCACTGAAGGAGATCCTCGGGAGGAGGCACAGGGACCACCACAGGGGGGGAGCTCCATGCATCCTTGTTCACCAGAAGCACATCGATGGGGCCACTTGTACTTCTCAAGTGGATCTGATACTTCTTCTGCCCATTTAGGCCCTAGGGAGCCAAAGAACTTGGCTCAGAGCTGACAGCAAGGGCGACTGGAGAGAAGAGCCTGGCCAAGAGGAGAGGCTCTGCCTCATGGGCTCCAAGCCCAAGGACCCCCCTTTCAGCCAGCCAGAGTACTGCCCCCTACCCTTCTGCCACTTGGCCACCAGGGTCTCTCCAGACTTCAGTTCTCTCTATGCACACCCTCCCTGCTCCACCCACACCATTGCTGACTTATCAGACTCAGCAGCTGGGGCCCTCCTAGGCCCTCCTCCCCTCCTCAAAATGCACCCACCTCAGGGACTGGCACTTCCAGGCTGGTACCTGATGGGGCTCGAATGGCCAACAGAGTGTCCCCTGGAACACAGATAGCAAGTTGTGGGTTGAGAGTAGGATCACTATCTGCAAGGCTGAAGGCAGACAAGGGGTAGAGCCACAACAGGTAGGACGGGGGGGGGGGGGGGGGGGGGGGGGAAGGCTTTGAACACTCCACTCCCACCTCACCCCACCAAAATTAGTTCTGGTTCCTTCAGGGGAGGCTGGGCCGTCTCAGTCTCCTCAGGGAAAGGGTCTCAAGAATGAAGAGCAGGAAAAGAGCCACTAGGGCACATAACAGATAGGTGGTTTTTGTGTACTTCTGGTCCTATTTTCCAGAATTTCCTCCTGGTTATAAGCTTTCATTCTATATTGGTCTGCAACTCAAAACACGGGACCACTCTGGTCCCCATGGTCTGCGAAGAAATGACCTAGCCCCCATCCAGAGACCCAACCAATCTGGCGCAAGGCAAAGCTGAACCATATACATCAATCCTTAAGACAGCTGTCCATCACCACTGGCAGAATACAACAGTCCATCCAACCCCTGCCTTAGCCTCTCAAGCCCCCAGGACATGGCTAGGGATCACCATACAAAGAAATTCAGGCCCAGTAGGATCGGGCCACACCAAGTCAGAGAGCCAACAGCCTCTCCAAATACACTTCCCAAGTCTGCAGAGAACGCACCTCTGCACACAGGAGACAGCAAGGGCTGAACATGGCAAAGGGGATGAAATCACGCTGAGGAGAAATGGTAGGGGAGCAACGAGAAAGTCAGCCAGAGTCTCAGTTGGCCCCTTGGCTGAGGATGGCCTCCTTATCAAATACTTTACCATGGGGCCCTCCAAGCAGGAGTGTCACAGTCACAGCCAAGGTCAAGGTCCAACCCCTGGGCCCCAAACCACCCAAGGACAAATTGAGCCCAGGGGACAGGATTCTACTTTCTCTTTCCCATCTGTCTCACCATCCTCCATGACAGCCAGCAAAGCATTAATGAAAACCATAAACTGAGGCTTAAGGGGCCTGGTTTAAAATCCTGTGCCTGCCATTAAATTGAAATGTGACCAACTTTAGGCAAACCTCTCCCTCTGCTACAGAAATGAGCTAGGTGTTGCAGTGGGGTCAGATACGTGAGTTCAAATCTGGCCTCAGACACTCATAGCTTTGTGACCCTGGGTAAGCCTCTTCATCTCTGCCTGTTTCCTCCAAGGGTTGTTGTAAGAATAAAAGGAGATATCTGATAGCTACTGTTACTAACACTGGGCTTCACTTTCTTCATCTACAAAACAAGGAGGTAGGGCTAATTTCCCCTCCAATGTCAGTATTTAGCACCTCTTCTGGCTCTACGTCCTACAATAACTGAAGGGGAGCCACGGGTACTGTTCCCACCATAGAACTTGAGCTACAAATGAGGGGGACCTCCTAGCAACAACCCCCATCCTATAGACACTCCTCCTTGGCAGGCACTCACAGGGACCACCAGGCTCTGGGAGGAACGATAAGTTCTCTTAGGTGGGTCCAGCACCTCCACAACACCCACCCCCATCACAGGTATGTCACAGCCTTCATGGGCAGCTAGCTGGAAGGGAAAACATGAGGTGTCCAATAGATGGGATCTCTCAAGACCAACCTCCCAGTTCCTTCCCCTAGGCAGAACAAAGAGGAACCTTCCTGAGGCAAGAGTGGCAGCCCCACCCCTAGTCGGAGGCCTGCCACCTCTGCCAGATCACCACATTCTGAACTACAAACCACAAAGCTGCTGCAGCTGCCAGGAGGTCAGTCCTCTGACCTGTCACCACATTAGTGACCCTTTTCCCCTAAAATCTTCCACACCTGCTTGGGTGAATGGAGAGAGGGGGGAGGGAGTGTTAAGAAAGGGGGCACTCAACCATCCGGGTTTGCTCACTCACCCGTGAAACATTTGCAGATATCCTCATGAGTCACATATGCTAAGGTGCCAGAGGTTAAGGAGAAGAGCCATAAAGCCTGCCCGGGGGTTAGACCATGAAGACAAGTTAGAGAGAACATCTATTCCCTCCTTCTAGCTCTGGAGCTCCACATGGTACTTAAAGAAGGGAAAGGTCAGAGATTCTGCTGCTATAGAACCGAGTCCAAAGCAAGGGCAACTCGGTGGCGCCCTCCTCCAAAGCAAAAAGGACAACTCCTTGCCATGGGCCCTTGCTTCCAACTCGACCCAGACACGGGACAAGCACAAGAATGAATGTAGGGTCCAAGCCATCTAGTGATGCCAAGATGGTAGAGTTCCCAAGAAAGTTACTGACAGTTTTAACCTGAGTGGAAAGAGGGTCCGAGCGGGAGGGACAGTGATAAGAAGCCATCAGAAAGGCACTCAAATTAGGGCTGTCAAATTAGACCGGTGGCACAGGGAATGCAACAGACTTCGAGGGAATGACAGGAAAGGGACCAGTTCTAGGACCAACACTCGAGAGCTAGTGCCAGACTTGACTGAGGGCTTCCTAAAGCATGGTGCCATAAAAAGCACAAGGCCCTGGAGTTAGAAGCCCTGGTTTTTAATCTCAGCTAAAACTTTTAAGTCAATTCCCTGCTCTGCAGGTCAGTTCTTGATGAGTAAAATGGAGATAATGCTTCTATTACCTTCCTCACTGAGTTGTTGTAGGGAAAATATTTTGTATTTGTATTTATCCCCCAGAAAACAGGAACCACTAGTACAAGCATTATTATTTTAGTTCACTTCTTTTCTTTCTTTTTTTTTTTTTAACTATTCTGCTACCTTCTATCTTTCTTTGCCAACACCCCAAACCCTTCAGGGTGCGGCCTGACTGTATCTCTCCATGACTGAGACCAGCCCTTGCCTTGCCTTACCCAGCCTAGATGGCTGTCTTCCTAATCCATGGGCCTAGCAGCTCTGACCCCACTGATCTGGCTGTGAATCCCATTTTGGACACTTACAGCTATATTACTTTGACCAAAGTGGCTCAACCCTCAGAGCTTCAAAATTTTCCCCTTTGTTAAATGTAGATGATTCTTATACTACCAACCCCACAGGACTGTTTTAAGAAAAGCGCTCTGTAATCCCTGAAAAGCAGCCAAAATGGAAACTGATTACATCTGACTCAGGATGGTGAATGTAGGGAAGAGGAAACACAAAGAAAAGAGGGAGGGGGAAGCCCTGGAAGGATATCAGTTGTTTTGCACATCCTCAGTGACGTTCCGGATGCTCTGCTGGACCCACACCTTGTGCTGGTCCAGCTCCTGCTCCCGCTGCTGAAGCTCCTCGATTTCAGCCTTCAATTCGATGAGCTTGTCTGCTATTTCCCTAGTGTTACAGCCAGGTCCCACACCCCTGTATGCAGTCCCCAAGTGGAGAGAGAGGAGTGAGATGGTACCTACCTCCCAAGGACCTCTGCCCCTCCCAGGGCCCACCAACTCCAGGAAGGAACCCTCTTCCTCCCACCTGCCTCACTCAAAGAGGCTCCTTAATCTCTCATGAGAATCTCTCCTGCCCTGCCTTCTCCAGTACTCACTTCCACTGGATACTGTTCTTAGACTTCTTTTCAATCAGCCCAATCCCTTCCAGGACATTCGTGATGTCATAGATTCTCCGCTTCTGCCGAACGGCTAAGGTGTCTGCTGCCTATTGGAGGAAGAAAAGAGATGCTTCAGTTTGTCCCCAAGGTTTAAGACAACACCAACTCCAACTGACTTCAGCATGGGAGGCTCAGTGCAGCCCAGAGCCACACACGACATCTTCTTAGGAAGTTAACTTTGATCTCCAAACTCCTCCTTACTTTGGCATTTCTCTGTACCTGGGCTTTGCCCTACTCTCCCCTATGGGCCTGAAACATTTTCCCTCTGCCAGGCCCAGTACAACTCTCTTGCCCTGTGCTCCAAAATTCAGGTTTGTTCCAACTTGCTTCTCTTCCAGAAACCCAGAATGATCTTCTTCCTCACCAGCAAAAGAGGAATCTCCATTCTCTGCAGATGGTCTCCCCCAGACCTTCCTCCTTTACCTGCCTTTCACACGTTTCAGGAGTTCCTCCTCCCTCCAGGCTGGTCATTGATCACTACCCCCCAGCCTCCAGTTCTCCCTAGTCTTGTTTGGATCTCCCTCCGTGCTCTGGTCTGACTCCCCTATCTCTTCCTCCCGCTGTTCCTTGGCTGTTTGTCAAATTTCCACCTTCCAGGATTTCCCCAAGACCCTCACCTCTTGTGCCTCCCTCCTCTCATAACAAGCATTTATTAATAAGCTCTATGTGCCAGGCACTATGCTAAGCTGAGGATACAAAAAGTGAAAAAGCAAAGGACAGTCCCTGTCCTCAAAGAGATCACAGTCTGCGGGAGAGACAACACGCGAACCGTGTATGAAAAAGCTATGAACACGATAAACTGGAGATGATAAGCAGAGGGAAGGCATTAAGAAGGATCTGTGAAAGCTTTTGTAGAAGGCAGAATTTGAGCCGAGACTTGAAAGAGAGAGGTGGCGATGAGAGGGAACTCGCTTCCACTGATGCCCCACTTCAGTCTCTCTCCGGGAGCCGCTCTCCGGAGGGTCCCCCCCCCCTTCCCCCAGCATCTCACTCCTGATGCTCCCCGGCGTCCGTCCCCGGCCTCGCTTCTCCCCGATGTCCGGCCCAGGCCCTTGCTTTTTCTCCTTGTCCATCCCGGGCCTTCGCTTTTCCCGGTGTCCAACCCCGACCCTCACTTCTCCCCGATGTCCGACCCCGGCCACAGCTTCTTCCCCTTGTGCATTCCCGGCCCTCACTTCTCCCCGATGTCCGGCCCCGGCCCTCGCTTCTTCCCCTTGTGCATCCCCGGCCCTCGCTTTTCCCCCGTGTCCGGCCCCGGCCCTCGCTTCTCCCCGATGTCCGGCCGCGGCCCTCGCTTCTCCCCGATGTCCGGCCCCGGCCCTCGCTTCTCCCCGATGTCCGGCCCCGGCCCTCGCTTCTCCCCAGGGTACCCCCCTTCGGAGTCAGGCCGGGTCCGCACCAGTTTCAGGTCGAGGACTCCGTCCTTAGCCTCCTGCAGCAGCGACACAAATTTGGTCGTGAGCAGCCCCAGGCTCTTCTCGTGCCGGCTCGGGGTCCCGGGAGGCGGCGGCGGCGGCGCCTGCGGCCCGGACTCCGCCATGGCAGCCTGCCTCCCTAAGCCCAGGCCAGGCCGGCGCCCGCCGCCTGCCGCCGCCACTTCCGCTTCCGCTCGCCAGTGCCCGGCCGGCAGCCGCCGCGACACTTCCGCCCCTCACTTCCGTTTGGGCACAGCTCGAGGCCTGCGCGTGCGCACGTGCCCGCGTGCGCCCCTACCGACCGGCCTCCTAGAGAGTCCGGTGCCACCAGGGACCGTGTGCGATTCCCTTTCTCCCAGAGAGCCGCAGAATTCCAGGGATCGTGGGTAAAAGCCCAGCCTCCACGGACAGCGAAAACAACCCAGCTTGTCAACTACCAGATTTGGCGAGAAACTCCTGGGGATCGGGTCATGTGACACCCTCGTGGAGACCGCCTGGGTCATGGGCCGGTTGGGGAGAAAGGTACCCCTTTCTCATCTCTTTCAGCCAAAGCAGCTAAATGATGCAGTAGATTGGATGCAGTCAGCCAAACGACATTTATTAAGCACCCACTCTGTTCCAAACACAGTGCTAAGTGGCAAGGTCAGGAAGACCTGAGTTCAAATCCAGCCTCAGACGCTTACTAGCTTTGTGACCCTAGACCGGTCACTTTACCTCTGCCTGCCTCGGTTTCCTAATGTGTAAAATGGGTATTATAATAATTACATGTTATTTGTAAAGCACTTTGCAAACCAGTATATAAATGCTAGTTGTTATTGTTTTCAAGCTCCGTGAAAGTTTCCACTGTATTTGTAGCTCCCATGATCACTTCTCTCCCATAGGTTGACCCTTTTCTACACCATCTCTGAGGTCTACAATGGATTTCCCTAATGAAATGTTTGTTGACCGCTGCCCAGACTCTCTCTGGTTACCCTCCTCTCAGTCCCCCAGCTCTTTTGTCTGCACATTCCAATCCTGGGGTCCCAGACCTCTCACCATACTCACATGTTCTGCTACCCAAGTCTGCTTGCTGGGGGCTGGGCGTGATGCCATGCTTCCTCCAGCCAACATTCACACCCTTCGCTCTAGGTGACCATCCACTTAAACCACTTGTATCTTGTATATACAGTTATTTGCATTAGAAAGTAAGCCACCTGAGCACAGGGACCTGAGATAGATAGATAGAGAGAGAGAGACAGAGAGAGAGAGAGAGAGAGATTGCCTTTTTTTGTATCTCCTAGTGATTAGTACCATGCCTGGCACAGAGTCAAGTGCTTAATAAATGCTGGTTTACCGGCGCTCTGCTGAGGAGAAGAATATATTGGCACTCCAGGTGGGGATAAAGATCAATAGCTATTCTCCTTCTATGCTGAATTAGAAGAGGAGGAGGTGGGGGGGTGGGTCCTTGGGGCATCTCTGCAGGTGGGTGAAGAGGCATTCCCCTTAACCCTGGTTGAGGAGTCTATACAGTTTGACCCATGCCCATAACAGGCCATTTGTCATGTTCTGTTCCACTGAATTTATCCAAACCTACCTGTCACAATGCCCACCCCCTACCTCTCTCCCACAGGGGCAGGGGGATAGTAATCCCTAAGATCCTTTGCTATGGTTACCACAGGCAGGGAGAGAAAGAATGCGTATACCAGGGAGGAATGGAGAGAGAAGTAATGTGTCTCTTCTCTTCCCTTTCTCTTCTCACTCCCAGCTATTTCCTGTAACTCTGACTCCCACTAAGCCCCAGGAAGAAGACAGAATAAAGTAAAGAAGGTTGAGAACGGGAAGCTTGAATCTGCTGGGATCCATTTGGGAAGGGAAGAGGGGGATGCCCTAGGGCATAGAGTTGGGGGGGGGGGTCAGAAAGCCTGACTTTGATGGACACTGGAGGGCGCTAAGGGGCTATGATGTTGCCACTTCCCTGGACGGGGCATAGGCAGTAGGGTGTAGCTGTAGTGGATACAAGTGTTACACTTGACCCTTGCCTCATGATGAGGGTGCCCAGGCTAGGGCTGGCACTCAGGGCTCTCCCCATCCACCTTGTCTATCTAGACATTATGGATCATCCACAGGGCATTTCCCAGCAGCTCCAGTGCCTACCCCTTCACCTTCAGTCCCTCCTCCACCCCCACCCCCCAACACACACTCCTCCCTCCCATATCCTGAGTAGGCTGGGCAGGAACTGAGCTGCCCCAGAGGAGCCTGCCTGGAGAAGAAGACGCTTTGGCTTTTAAGCTCAGCTAAGCTGAGCTTCCATAATCAAGCTTGAACCATCTCCCCACCCCACAACATCTAGGCTCAGTTCCAATATCAGGCCTAGGCGCCCCCCTTCACTACTGCTTGAGCCATGGGCATGGATACAGAGGAGGAGCAGGAATCTGGAACCCCCCAAGGTAATGGGCCGACTCCTCTGGGAGTCACTCTGGGATGGATGGATGGGTGGATGGCTGGATGGCTGGATGCCTCAGAGAGAAGTTCCCAACACCTAGAGACAGCCTTGGTGGGGAGGAGAGTGGGTGTCAGGGGATGTTTTCCCAGGGATAGACAATCAGCCGATTACCACCCAATAGAGGTGGCAAAGTAGAGTGGAGGCAGGGTGGGGTCTGGAGTCAGAGAGCCTAGGTTTTTGTAGGCCATGCTACTTACTAGCTACATGACCTTGGACAAGTGACTTACATTATGTCTTGGGGTCTCAGTTTTTCATCTGTAAAATGAGGGATTGAACTTAATGACTTTTCAGCCCTAAATACTGTGATACTTTGATACAGACCACATCGTGGTCCATAACAATAATATGACATTTAGCGCATTTATAAAGTACTACTAACCCAACCCCCACCTTGGCATTTGGGCATACTAGGAGTGGTTAGAAGAGGCAGACTGATCAGGTCAGGGCCCCAGATTCAGTGACTTCCTGTCAGGGACAAGGGATGGGAAACAGCTGTGCCTGAATCCTCTTCCTGCCTCCCCCCATCCCACCCCCATCCATCTAAGCAGACCCTGAGTGGCCAGAACTAGAGAAGGCTGAAAGGTTGGCCAGAGGGGCAGCCCTGAAATGGGCCTCAGGCGTCTTCTACAGCCCTAAGCAGCTGACCAGGGTGGACCAATACCGAAGCCGGGAGGCCCAGAGAATGTGCTCCATCGAGTCTCGAATCAAGGTGGGGCCAGGGAGAGGCTTGAGTCGGGGCCCCTGAAAGTCATCATCTATCCCTGGTCCCAGTCATTCCCATTCTGTCCCAGGCCCCCCTTCCCCAATTCTGCCAAAGGACCGTGCCCGCCCATATCAAGATCATGCTCAGAGGGACTTTCTCTTCTCTGCCCCCTTCGTTGCAGGGTATCACCTGCCACTGACCCTTCCAAGCTCTCTCCCCACAGTCTACTGTACAGTCATACTTGGAGAGTGTGCAGACAGGCCTTGAACAGCTAGGCCTGGCGATGAAAGAGCTACAGGAGGCTCGAGAGGTCCTGGAGGAGGCCCAGGGGGCACTCAGGAGCCAGGCTGAGGCTGCCCACACCCTGGGGCATCTCCGGGAGCTGGCCGATCAACATGGGCAGCTTCGGGCAGTGACCCTCCTACTGCCTCAACTCTTGGCAGGTGAGGTCTTATAATGTTCCTGGGCTCCATCAGGGGTGGGGATTAAGAGTTGGAAGAGACTCACCTTCGAGCTCACCTGATTCAATACAGAAAAGAAAATAGAGACCCAGGGAGCTTAAGTGATAGCACAGCTAGGATTTGAACCCAGATCTTCTGACCTCAAGTCCAGCATTCTTTCTACTGACCCACGTCTCAACTGAGCACCAACCTTGGTCAGGTCACTTACCCCTTACCCAGTCAGTTGGTTTTCCAGTCAGAACCAGCCCAACCTGAACCAATGAGGGAACTTGGGGAAAAGAACTCTGGATCTTTCTGAAGTATGACTGATCCACAAAGTGATGTATAAATCAGCTCCAAAGTCTGAAGAACCCTGAGGTTCTTCGGGTTTTTATTTTGTTTTGTTTTGTTTCCTTGTTTTTATTTTTTATTTCATTTTTATGTTATTTTAATTTTCACATAGGGGTTTAATAAACGTTTGGGAGACTGAATTTTACCAATGAGGAAACTGAGACAGAGAAAGGAAGTGATATTAATGCCCCAAGTCACATAGCTAGTTAGACAGGTCTAAAGAGGTCCTGACATCCAGCTCGTTTTCAGGGACTCCCTCAGGACTACTTCCCAATCTCCTGCTTCCTACTTCTCTTTGCAGTACCTGAGGCAGTGGCCAGAACCCAGGACCTGATCAAGGGCAATAGATTCCTGGAGGCCTATGAGGTCCTACGGGAGCTGGAGCAGTTACGGGATGAGGTGTTGGACCCACTTGGGGGACCAGAGCTGTCCCTCTTTGAAGGCTTGACACCTCTGGGGGAGGAGCTGGGCCTAGCCATGGGGAAGGTGGTAGGTTCAGCTAGGCGGCTGGCACGAGATGATCCAGCTCTGCTAGTGGCTGCAGTTCGAGTAGCTGAGTTTGAAGAGGAGAGGGATACTCGGCTCCAGTCACCAGCCCCCGGACGCCCCCGAGCCTGGCGCCAGCGCTGCCTTGAAGCCCTACGTAAGGCCCTTGAGGAAGCCTACTTTGAGGCACCAGCCCCTGCCCCCCCAGGCCTGGCAGGACACCTGGCCACTCTTCGAGAAGCTCTCCCTGCTGAACTGGCCCTGGCTGAGGCCCTGGTGGCTCCCTGTTGCCCTAGAGATTATGGTGTGGTGAAGCTGTGGGCCCACACCTTGCACCAGGGCCTCTGCCAGCACCTGCAGCAGCTTCTGGACCGTGAGGACCTGGGCACCCAGGACATCTTCACACTGTTACACTGGGCCCTGCATATCTACCCAGGGTCAGTGGCAGGCCAAGGGTGGAGAGGGTGGGCAGGACAAGCAGAGGAAGGCTGAGGAGCTGAGAGTGGAGGCAGCCCTACAGTCTTTCACAGCTATGAATCCTGTGATTTCCTTCAGCCCTGAGATGATGGGTCATCCTGACCTCAGTCCTGAAGCTGACATCTCTGAGCTAGAACCTTTGCTCTCCCTGGAGGCTGTGGAGAGGCTAGAGAGAGCATACACAGAAAAACTCAAGGTGAGGATGGGAAGAAATAGGACCCCAGGCAAGAGAGAGATTCACAGGCTCCATCCCAGGTGACACATTCTTCTTCCTCTAACTCCAGAACTTGTTGTCTCTAAATATTTCTTTGGCTTTTTTTGAGGGCTAGTAAAATGTTTTGGAAAAATGCAACCCCTGTCTTTTGGGAAAAGGTGCAGGGGCAATCCAGCTAGGTTAGCCAATGAGAAGAAACTACAGAAAAGGCCACACGCTAGTGTTTTTGAAAGCAGCACGATGAAGTAGAAAAAAAAAAAAACCTTTGAGTCCAGAGAACTGAGTTAGAATCCTAGTCTTCAACCATCACTAGTTTTGTGACCTTAGACAAGTCAATTTCCCTCCCTGAGCCTCAGTTTTCTTATCTTTAAAATGGGAATAATTATACTTGCCTTACATACCTCCCAGGGTTGTTGTAAGGAAAGGGTTTTGTAAATGATAAAGTATTATAAAATGTGTTTTATTAGATAA
The DNA here is from genome assembly GCF_011100635.1 of Trichosurus vulpecula. Classification (NCBI taxonomy): domain Eukaryota; kingdom Metazoa; phylum Chordata; class Mammalia; order Diprotodontia; family Phalangeridae; genus Trichosurus; species Trichosurus vulpecula. Next base: position 379,215,164 of record NC_050575.1, on the reverse strand, counting down.
GGGCAGAGTAAAGGGAGTAAGAGGAAAGGCAAGAGAGAAAAAAACCTAGTTGGCTACATTTTCTATTGTACTTCAAGCACGGTGTAGTTGAAAGATTTGGAGTCAGAGAACCTGAGTTCAAATTCTGTCTGCTTCTTGGCAGTACTTAGTACTGCCCCTTAGTGCTTAGTACTTTGGAATACTTAGTACTCTGACCTTTAGTTTTCTCTGTAAAATGAGAGGGTTGGCCTAGATGACCTTCCAGCTCTGAATGCTGGCCATGATCCTGAAACAGGGTCGTGGGATCTGAACATTAGAAGGGACTGTTAGGATCATCTAGTTCAGAGGCATCAAACACACACCCTGGATAGCGTGCATCCCCTGACACTCCTGAGTGCATTGGGAACCACACGAAAATGTCATTGGGAAATAGTTGAACAAAATAAATACTAGTTTTAACTTGCGACTTTCTATGCCAGATATTTCTATCTGGTTTGAGTGGCCCCATTTTTATTTGAGTTTGACACCACTGACTAGTCCAATCTCTCTCTGAGGAGGAATCCTGCAAACAACATTATATTCAGGTGGTCAGCATGCCTCTGCTTGAAGACCTCCTGTGAGGGGGAACCCCTCTGGGACAGCCCATTGCTCTTTGGGAGAGCTTACCTTGCTGGGATGAGTTAATCCTTAGGAAGTTGGGTTGGTATCTTTTAGGAACATTGTTTCCTCATAGAGGGTATATGTGTGTGTATGTGTATACCTTGCACCCTCTTTACTATGCTTCTTCCTACGTCTTTTCTTTTTTTTTGTTTTTTTTTTGGGGGGGGAGGCAATGGGGTTAAGTGACTTGCCCGTTGTCACGGCTAATAAGTGTCAAAGGCTAGATTTGAACTCAGTTCCTCCTGACTTCAGGGCCAGTACTCTACGCACTGCACCACCTAACTGCCCCCCATGCCTTTTCTCTGTTCATGTCTTCCCCCCCTCCCCATCCCTGCCCCAGATAAGCATAGCTGAGTGGCTGCAGAAGGCCCTGGATGGAGAGGTGGCAGAGTGGTTCCGAGAACAGGAACCTGACATTGACCCTGAAGGCCTCTATCATTCTTCCCTGCCTGCTGTTGTTCTGCAGGTGTGTGTGTGTGTGTGTGTGTGTGTGTGTGTGTGTGTGTGTGTGTGTTGGGAGAGGGGAGGAAGGGGGAAAAAGAAGTGCTTGAGGTTGGGGAAGGTGCCAAGTATGTGTGCTGGGAGATGCTGGCTAACAGTGTGCCCTGGCCCTTCCTACCCTCAGATCCTAGATGAGAATATCCGAGTGACAGCTGTGATCAGCTCTTCTTTGCAGGAGAGAGTACATGGCATGGCCCTGAGGGAACTGGGCACCTTCCTGAGGAGGTCTGTTTCACCCCCCTAAAGTGACATAAACAACGTGTACAATAGCCCTGACTACTTGGCATAGAATCCCATAGGCATTTTCGTCATGGGAAGTTGTCAAGGGTGAGGGCACTCTGAAGCAAAGAGGTGGCTGGGCTTAGAACAAAGGAGGTGGTGTGCCCCAGTAGGCAAAGCACTTACTGACTCTGGACCTAGGTTCAAGTTTTACCTCTGATGCTTACTACCTATGTGACCTTAGGAAGGTCATTTAAATCTCCCTGGTCTTTGGCAAGGCAGACTAGATGGCCTTTGATGTCTCTTCCAAAATGATGCAAGTCGGCCCCTGTTCTTGCTTAGAGTCCCGTGTCCCCTACTGGGTGGTAATGGGGTGAAAAGTGGGAAGGAGGGCTCAGCCCAGGTGCAGTGATAAGTGTCCTGCATAGATGGTGGTGCTAGTTGCTAGTCTTTCCCGGCCCTGGCTCCCCTGTGCCTTGTCCTCCTGTCTCCAAAGTTTGGCTAGGTGGAAGTGGAGGCCATGGTGCTGGTCCTGCTCACCCATTCTTCCTGGCCGCAGCCTAATCAAGGCACTGGAACGTTTCTCCCAAGAACACTTGAGGAATTCGTCTAGGCCCCACCACTATGTGCCATACCTGCTGGCCTGTCTCAATCACTATGCTGCCCTAAGGTACTCACTGCACAGACAGATGGAGGGGCTTTGGGAAAACCCCACCAGGGAGGGTGCTAAGGCCATGGGACTGGGGACAAGAGAGGACTCAGGTATCATAAGGTTGTAACCTTCTGTATAAGGGGTGACTGAGGTTAACTCAATTCAATTCCACATATGTAATCTACATTAAGTATCTACTATGTGTTAGATTCTAAGTTAGGAAGACAAAAAAGGTCTCTGCCCTCAGAGGGCTTTCTTTGGGGGTGGGGGTGGGGCGGGAGAATAGGTTCTGTAATGCAATTCACTATAAAATCTCTTCGAGAAGGCTTCAGTTTCAAAGGTGTCCCTGTTCTTGTGGTAAGAGCGCTGGATTTTGGAGTTGGGGACACTGGGTTCAATTGAATTCCACTCATCTACTGACTAGCTGTGTGATCTTGGGAAAATCATGTTATTTCCCTGGTCTTGTGTCCTCATCTGCAAAATGAGGGGTTTGGATTAAAGTTAGTTCTACCACAATTCTTTTGGTCTGGGAGAGGGTCTGTTCTTAGTTTTTTTCTGGGCATCAAGCTATAAAGCCTATTTCTCCTCACAACACTTCAAAGTAGGTAAGCAAATATTATCATTTTCATTTTGCAAATGAGGAAAGAGATAGGTTGGAAAGGATCTCTGAGACCATTCCATACCACAAACATTTATTAAGTACCCCTTGTCACTGCACTAGGTGCTAGAGACCAAATAATTTTTTTGGTCTGTCTTCAAGGAGCATACATTCTAGTAAGGGAATCAGTATGTACACAGAGAAGTAAATTCAAAATATATGCAAAGTAGGTGGGAAGGAGAATTCAAGCTGTAGTTTGTTACATATGGGGAAACTGAGACTGTAAATTGTGAACTGACTTGCTCAAAGACACACACAGAGAGGTCATACAGAGTTAGTGGCAATTAGAATTTAAATTCCCAACTCCAAATTCAGTGCTCTTTCCACTACATCAGGCTAAGTAAGGATGAATGGTCCCCAAATGCATCCTCAGCCTCTCTCACACCTTCTTTGTCTCTGCCCTCTCCCACCATGCAGTTCTTCAGTCTCCCTCTTGAAGCCCGTTGGGGTGCCCACCACCACCACCACAGGGGTCTCAGCCGCCATCGATGCAGCCCTTGGAGACTTGAAGAGGAAGATCTGCAGACTGATCTTGGATGCCCTGCTGGAGGAGCTACAGGTCTGAGCCAGGACCATACCTCACTAATCCCTGCTTCCCCACCCCTCTAGGGCCTGAGTAGGGGCACAGGACTGGGGCAGGAGGCAGAAAGGACCTAACTTTGCCTCCTCTGGTCTCAGCCCCTGTTCGTGGCTCTGCCCTCTCGCCAGTGGCTATCCTGCCGAGTGATGCTGGACAATGTGTGTGAGCAGACAGCCAGCTTCTGCTCACGATTCTCCAGAGTCCGGAGTCCCATGGCTCAGGTGCGACGTATTAACTGCCTGATCTCTTGAGCAAATGATGAACCTATTCGAATCTCACTTTTCCCGTTTGTAAAATGAGTACAAGATTCTCTCTAAGGTTCCTTTCAGCTCTAAATTTTGTCCCTGATTTCATGACACCTGAAACCCAGGCCCTCGGGTTCCTCTTCCCTCATTTTCTTCCTCACATCCGCATGCGGGCTGTAAGAGAGAGAGAGAGAGAGAGAGAGAGAGAGAGAGAGAGAGAGAGTCCATCCGCAGAGAGGCCAGGGGTGGATTGAATTAGAGCCAGAAGGGGATGGAGGGACAGCTGTTCCTCTCAATCTTAACATCCATCCTTTCCTCTGGGGGTTCAAAGATGCTGCTGGCTGAGAGTGAGCGCGCGGTGGTGCTGGAGTATCTTCGGGGCTTAATGCAAGGAAAGCTTGTGTGCCGGAACTCGAAGGAGAGGATCCAGGCGTCGGAGCAAATGTTGCAGGACTCAGCCCAGCTCAGAGACCTCTTCCTTAGCTTGGTGAGAGATGAGAGCACCTCGCTGAGGTGCTAACCCCCACAAGGCCGGGGGTTAGTGGTGTCCCATGCTCCCTCCTTGGAGATCTCGGGCGCCCCGCTGATTCCTGGTCCACAACAGACAGTGCCCACCACTTGTTCCAGGAGCTAGAGGAGAGCGCACAGACCGGGGCGGTCCTGGGTGCCCTGCAAGAGCTGTTTCGCCTCCAGGACCCAGCGCTGCTCAGCCTCGAGGTGTCCAGCTTCTTACACAAATTCCCCGACGTCAGGTACAGGGAGGTTGGCTTGATCAGTCCTCGGAGGGATCTGGGAGGGGTATGCTCATGGGGAAGGGGCGAGTAGACCCACCCCCATCTCCCCATCTGTGCCCAGCGAGGAGCATATCGGGGTGCTCCTGGACGTGCGCGGGGATGTGTCCCGGGAGCAGCGCCAAGTCGTCTTGGAGACCATGCAGGCCAACCCTCCTCCGTCGCTGCCGCCCGACGGCCACCGCCCGCTCTTCAGCCTAGTGCCAGTGCCCTCTCCTCCGTTAGCCTTCTGCTTTCCCGCTGGCTCCTGCTCCTGAGCGGGTGGCCGAGACTGATCCACATCAATAAACGCCCACGGTCTTCGCGACGAGTCTGCGCGTGGGAGGGGGCGAGACAGCTCCTCCAGCTCCCTACTCGCTCAGCCTCGGCGGACTGCAGCAACCCCAGCCCCGGCTGACGGAGGGGGCGAGTCTGGCATGGGGGCGGGGCGTCGGGGGCGGGGCTAGCCATCATCTAGGGCGGAGAGACGGCGCTAACCACGGTATGAGGGCGGGGCCACAGACAAAGGGGCGGGGCTGTGTAGGGGAGGGGCTAACTCATTCGGAGATTCTGTCTAGTTCGCTCCGCACCGCTGTGCACTCGCAGAAGCTCCGCCCATAGGTAGGCGGGGCTTAGGGCCCGGGGCCCGGAGCTATAGCATGCCGCCTTCTCTTCTCTACTCCCTCCCCTCTTCCGGACCTCACCCCCAAGAAATAGTCCCCCAGGAATCCCCCCGCTTTTCGCGCAGCCGCAAAGGCTGACGCGAGCACGTCGCATGCGTGCATGCGTGCCGGCGTCGGGCTCCGGGCGGCCGGCTTTCGGCTGCAGTGCGGACACGGTGCTGCGGGGCCAGACAGAGGCAAGCGGAGCGAACAGGTGGGACAGGGCTTGGGGGGCAGGTTCCGGGGCAGGCAAGAGGTGACGTCGAGTGCGAGCCCCTGACACCCATACCCTCTCTCTCCCATTTTCGGCTGCGCGAGGCCCTTTCCCACCCCTTACTATTTGTTAGCCGGGGCCGTCCCCTTCTATTGGGTACGGACAGGCGCGCTCTTTGTGAGCTCCGAGGCCACCCATTGGCTCGGGACCACGCCCCTCGGCGGCCCCGCCCCCTCACATTCTCGGTTCCTTATTGGTCCACGGTCATTCTCCCTTATTGCCCCCCTCGCCTCCCCTGCTCCCATTGGTCAGGACCGCTCCTCTTTCGTCACTGAGCCCAGCTTTCTCTTTGAGGTTCCTTTCCCACCCCCTTTAATTTACTACCTTGTGGGAACGTGGACGATGGATCTGCTGGGATTGGGCGTCATGGGGGTCGCTACAAAATCGGGCAGGACCGTGCCCGCAGAGCGCTTCCATTCTAGTGAAGACCTGGCACATTTTGGAGAACCATTAAATGTTGGCCATCATGGAAGAGGTGGGACTGGAGGCCGGCCTCTGGATGGAGTAGAGAGAGCCCTGGTGATGAATTGGGGGGGGGGGGAGGAGCGCCTGTTTAAATCCTCGGTCTTTTCTAGCTTTGTGAATTTGGGCAAGTGTCTGGGCCTCAGTTTCCATTCTGTAAAATGAGGAAGTTGGGCTAGACCTTTCCCAAGGGCCTTTCCAGTTTTAAAGCCAGGAGCTTATGTGTATATAAATAAATGGGTGCAAAGGCAAGAGCCTTTCCAGAATTTTAAGCATATATGTTTTACATGTTATATACATTTATATATGGATGTATTTACATATATGGCTTAGCTTTTCAACTGTATGATATACATTCCTTGAAGACCTTATTTTAACTCAGCTGTTTATTCCCAATACCACATCAAAGCACACTTGAAAATACATACTAATGTACCCAATAAAATGTTTGTCATTAGTGGAAGACTGGCCTCAGACACTTAGTAGCTGTGTGTGACTGTTTTTGTTTTTGGGTTTTTTTTTTTGTTTTGTTTTGTTTGGCTTTTTGGCAGAGCAATTGGGGTTAAGTGATTTGCCCAAGCTCACACAGTTAGTACATGTGTCAAGTGTTTGAGGCCAGATTTGAACTCAGGTCCTCCTGACTCCAGGGCTGGTGCTCTACTCACTGTGCCACCTAGTTGCCTCCTGTGTGTGACGCTAAGTCACTTAACCTCTGTTTGCCTCAGTTTCCTCTTCTGTAACATGGGTATAATAATAGCCCTTACCTCCCATGGCTGTTCTGAGGATCAAGTGAGATAATACTTATAGAGTGCTTAGCATGGTGTCTAACTTACTCTAGGCACTATATGAATATTAACTATTATTATACAATGACCAATGTTGGTTCCAAATCATTGAAGCCAAAGCACATATCCTTTCTTATTAACAAAAGATTGGCTACGAATGGGAAGTGAGATATGTTCAAAGTTTTAATGGCTCTGTTATATGCTTTTGTATAACTTTTTAAATGGGCAAACACTGTGGAGGGTGGGCTGGAAGAGTTCTTTGTTGGGAAACCACTCATTGCCAAGACAAAAAATATAAAAAAAAAAAGCACTGGTTTTGGAGTTGTGGGATCAGGGTTTGAAGTCTGACTGCCATTGTGTCCCCTTGATCAAGTTACTAGTAGTTTCCCTTCTCTAGGCTTCCATTTCCTCATCTGTAAAATGAGAGATTTGGACAAGGTGATTTTTAAGGGCACGATGTCAGTAAACCCATCTAGCTCTAAAGCCTAGGATTGATAGTTGAGTGCAGAGCTGGAGTGTTAGATTGGGAGTTTTCAGTTTACATAGAAAAGAGTGTTAGTTTAGAGCCACAGGAGCTCATGAATTCTGTGTGGGAAGGCATGTGGAGAAGGGATTGGGAAGAATAGAAGAAAGTGAGATTTCACCTCACTATTTTTCATTGGTAAGTGGCAGCAAGGTAAGGAGGAGAACATCCATAAAACATTTGTTTCTTCAGAGAGACAGTGAAATAAACAGAGAGAGAGCCAGAAAAGAGAGAATAGAAACCAAGAAAGTACAATGTCAGAGAAACCAGGAGAGAAGATATATTTAGTGTGGGATGACCTGTGCTTGGATTCTGGGGATGCCATCTGGGCCTCCGACACCTTCCGCTCCCCTTATTTCCTGATTTGATGAAATCTTGGCTCCTTCAAGGACCTGGGAGGAGCTAAAATATTGGGTTCTGGGAATTGGTGGCCTTGAATTCCCACCAGTGGCCAATTTTCCTGAGTCAGCATGATAGGAGCCAGAATTCTGTCATCAAAACCTTTCTGTTCACGGAAGTACCCTCAGGGAGCTGTGTTTCTTGATACCTAAACAGATTCAAACTGGGTACAGGGTAGGGATGAGTGAATGACACAGTTTAGGAAATACTCCTTTAACAATTCCATTCAATTTAACAAACACATTAATGTTTCTTTGTACCAAGCACTGGCTGCTATAGAAAGTATAGATCAGGGCTTCTTAAACTGTTTCTGCTCTTGACCCCTTCATGACCCAGACTTTAAGAAGTGCCAGTAGATCACAGACTTTGGTCGTGGGGGGACCTTAAGGATCACCTAATCCAACTATCTTGTTTTACAAAGGAGAGAACTGAACCTCAGAGAGGTAGGAAGGAAAGGAAGTTACCAGGTCAACCTTGGCTTTAAAATTGGCTCTTTGCCAGTTTTTTGGGCTCCAGATCTCAGCTGGATGATTTGGCCTTTGTAGCCCTCTGAAGGGTTAGTCTGTTTTCTTCTCTTTGGGCAGGTCAGATACTCCGCCAGGGATCTCAGGCCTTCTTGGGTTAGGAGACATTGGTTGCAGATTTCTTCAGTGACTTTAGTACAAACACTGAGGACTTTTTCTATAGACAAGGGGGTAGACATTCCTTTGCTGCTTCTTAGCAATACTTGAAAGTCATGAGAAGTCCCATTCCCTCATTTTCTGTTCTGTTCTGTTCCCTGGGGAGTTGGACCCATTCTCAACCTTCTTCCATGATGATTTCTATCCTTCTCAATGGTGCCCCTTCCCCCTACTTTGAAAGGTTGATGAAAATAAAACCACTTTCCCTAACCTGCACCTAGGCCCAGGAATGCCTGGAGGGTCTTAGAGATTTGGAGTCAAAGACCTGGGAAGGTAACACCACCACCATCGCCACCGCCACCACCACCACCACCACCACCACCACCAACTAGCATGTCTGTAGTGCCTACTGTGGGCCAGGCTTGTGCTAAGCACTTTACAGTTATCTCATTTGATCCTCGAAATAATCCAGGGAGGTATAGGTGCTATCGTTATCCTCATTTTACAGTTCAGGAAACTGAGGTAGACAGAGGTTAAGTCGCTTGCCTGGAGTCACACCTCTGGTAAGTGTCTGAGGCTGGATTTGAACTCATGTCTTTCTGTTTCGAGGCCCAGCACCCTATCCAGCTGTCTCAATCCCATCTCTTTACTAGTTGTCACCGTGGGCAAGTCACATAATCCTCCCTAGATTTTCATTTGCTCTTCTGTGAATGGAGGGAATTGTATTAGGTTATCACTAAGGACCTTTTCAGCATTAAACCATGATTCTTGAGTGGTGGTTGAGAGGCTGGTGTTATATAGCAGATAGAGCTCAGATAGACTCAGAAGATGGGAGTTTCAGTCTTAGTCCTGACGGTTACCCGGGGCTACACATGTAACCTGTCTGAGCCTCAGTTTTCTCATCTGTAAATGGGCACAATCATTGTGTTACATACCTCACAGGTTCTCACTTTGTAAACCTGTGAAGAATTGTATAACAGCTACTGTTACTCTTGTCAGGTATTTTTTTATCCTCTTCATCCTTGTGATTATCTCATCTTGTTCTGTGAAGTTCAGATTGAAACAGTAGGGGAGTGGAGAACAAGTTGCTAACCTTCTTTGACATGTAGTATTCTGCAGGTTATTGAACAGTCCTAGTAAAGGCACATACAGTGCCAGGCACTGTACGGAGAGTGAGAGGTACAGAGAAAGGCCCCAGACAGTCCCTGCTCCCAAGGACGTCATGGTCTAATGGAAGAGACAATGCGCAGACAATTATGTACAGATGATGGGCAACAGGATAAATTGGAGGTGGTTTCAGAGGGAAGGCACTGGATTTAAGGAGGATCAAGAAAGCCTGCCTTCCTCTAGAAGAATCCAGGAGGTGGAGATGAGAAGGGAGAGTGGCCCAGGCAGGAGGAACAGCCAGTGAAAACCTTCAGAACTGGGCGATGGAGGGTATTGTTTGAGGAGCAGCCAGGAGGCCAGAGTCACTGAACTGCAGAGTACATAGAAGAAAGGAAGGTGGGAGAAGACTGGAAAGGTAGGAGGGGCTAGGTCATTGAGGGCTTTGGAAGATTTTGTATGTGATCTGAAGGGTAATAGGGAACCACTGGAGTTTATTGGAGGGGTGATGTGGTCAGATCTGTGTGTTAGGTAGGTCACTTTGACAGCAGAGTGGAGGCTGGAATGTACTGGGCAGAGACATGAAGTGGGCACCCTTCCCACAGGCTGCCGGAGGAGCTGAGATGTGGGGAGATGGGGCCTGCCCCCAGGTGGTGGCAGTAACCCAGGAGAGAATGAGGGGTATTTGAGAGAGATCTCCTGAAGGTAGAAACTGCAGGATTTGCTGCCTGGTTGGATGACAGGGGTGAGAGAGGATGTGAGCTTGGATGCTGGAGGATGGCAGGTGGTACCCTGGACAGCGATAGGGAAGTTAGGAAGACGGGAGCAATTTTTTTGCAATTGAATTAAAATTTTGGTCTGTCAGCATAGGACTCATTGCAAGCATCTTCAGGACAGTGCCAGTAGCAGAAGAGACTACAGGTAGAACCTGTACACAGTTTCCATTTCTTCTTCTAGATGCTTCTATTTCAAAAGCTTAACGTATTATTAGTATTGCATGGAGTGACTTCCATTAAAAACATTCTTAAATCTCTGTGGATGGGCTTTCTGTCTGGGCCCAGTCATTGTTTTTCTGATTATGCTCTAGTACCACTATTTTAAATTCTACAGAATGTGTCCTATTTGAATTGGGCACAATAACACTGGCCTTGCTTTACCTAGGTCACAGGGCTGTGTGAAGAAAGCACTTTGTAAACCTTTGTGAAGCAGCAGAGAAATGGAGAGTACTCTGTAGGACCCAGGTTTTGCAGAACCCTTCCATACTGGGTGTCCTCTGTGGGCTTAGCGTGCCCAGCCCTGATGGCGGACGCTGCTCACGTGAGCCACTCACAGACTTTTGAAGGGACAGGATGCATTTGAGGGAGTCTCCAACAGTTACAGTTTGGCTCATTTTGGGGGGGAAATTCTAACCTTTAAAACATTTAATGACACCCATCCCCCACCCAAAAAGAATAAAGTAACGAGAGAGACTCTGAAGGGAGACTCAGCTAGACATAACAGTAATGATAACATTTACATGGTGCTTTGTTTTCTGAAGAATTTGACAGATACATCATTTTGTCCTCATATCAACCCTGGGAAGCAGGTGCTATTATCATCCCCTTTTTACAATTGAGGGTCTGTCTCATGACAGAGATTGACTGGCTCACCTGTGGCCACACAGCTTGTGTTTGAGGCAGAATTTGAATTCGGGTCTTCCTGACTCTGGGTCTGTCCCTTTACCCACCTTGCCACCAGAGAGGCCAGATGAGGGGTAAGGTGAGTCAGCCTGGCGGTGAGGTGGGGTTGGAAGGAGCCTCCAGGAAGTCACTGAGTCCAGTCCTTTTCCACCAGGCAGGTGTATCTAAACCCAGATTCTGGAAATAGTAGGATTTTGTAATACCCACCTATTCCTAGAAGTGATGAAAGGCCTACCTTTTTAAAAGTTAAAGTGAATCTCCTTCAGAGATTTTTTTGAAGTTGAACATTTCATGACAACAATATAAGAAGCAATGTGGTCTAGTTGGCAAAAGGCTGTCTTAAGAGTCAGAAAGGCCTGGGTTCAAGTCCTCGATCTGATACGTGCCAGCTGTGTGGCCCTTTCATGCCCCTTGACCTCTCTGTTCCCCTGGCAATTCCATAAATTGCAAAGAAGATGCAACTCGCCATTGGAGAGAGGATACTCTTTACCAGGAGCTTCCTAAACTGAAGAAATCACAGGTCTATTTTTTTTTGTTTTGTTTTATGTGGATTTTGGGGCAGGGCGGGGGGTGGGGGGGGTGGGGAGGCAATTGGGGTTAAATGACTTGCCCAGAGTCACACAGCTAATAAGTGTCTGAGGCCAGATTTGAAGTCAGGTCCTCTTAACACCAGACCCAGCTCTGTCCACTGTGCCACCTAGCTGCCCTTCAGGTCTGATTAAAAAAAAAAAAAGTCCTGAGCTAAAATGGTGACTAGGGGAAGAAGGGACTGTAGAAGCCATCCCATTCCACCCTCTCCTTTTACAGAGAAGGGAACTGAGGCCCTCCCCAGCCTTTCCCTCCTAGCTAACAGCAGAGCCCCTGGTGCTTTGTGCAGCGCTTTTGTTATTATTGAACCTTATACAAAATTTTTTTTAAAATTTAAATTAATTTATTTTTAGTTTTCAGCGTGCGCTTTTATAAGATTGTGAGTTCTAAAATTTTCCCCCCTCCCTCTCTGCCCCCCTCCCCAGATGGCATGCCATCTGATAGAGGCTATTTTCACATTAGTCGTGTCATGCAGCCCTTTTTTAACCTTGCCACACTGGCCTTCCTTCATAGACTTCAGGGCTCAGGCTCCAAGCTGGAAATCTGGTGAACTCTAGAGGAGAGGAAGTTGTTTCTTCTTGGAAGGTCACTCTGAGAGCAAAGATCCTACGCCTTGACCATTCAGTAGTTTGTTGTTTCTGTATTTGATTTCTTTGGTCTTAACGTAAGTCAGTCAAACAAGCATGTATTGAGCACCTTCTGTGTGCTAGGTGCTGTGGATACTGATGTTAAATAGGGCAGTGAATCATCACGTCCTTCTCATTGCCAAAGATGATGGTGACTCGATCATTGTTCTTTGAGCTAGAGTAGACGGTTGGGAGTGGGGAGGAATAGATAGGAGAGGAGAGGGGTCTGCCCACAGGGTAGGTTGTTGGGTGCCCATCTTGGTGTCTGAGGAGGATTGCTAGATGCAATGAAGAAGCATGGTGTGAGTGTCTGGGGCCAGGTAGAAAGGAGGAGAGGGATGGAGGGAAGGAGTTCCGTGCCAGGCATTGCACCAAGCCCTTTAAAAAGTAGTATCCCTTTGATCTGCACAACTGTCCTGGGGTTCAGGTGCTATTATCATTCCCATTTCACACTTGAGGAAACTGGGGCAAACAGGTTAAGTGACTCACTCAGGGTCACCCAGTTAATAAGAGGCTGAGGCTGGATTTGAACTCAGGTCTTCCTGACTCCAGGAGCCACCACCTGCCTCTGGAGGACAGAGTTGAGGTGAAGACTGTCTTACCACCCATCTACTTTTTCGGTCCTCTTTGGGTGCTGAGGATACCTGCCCTCAGACAGTAATCTGCTCCTCCCAGCTGCCTGTTTCTCATGATAGACACACCTGATTCTCCTTTCATTTCATCCTCATCTTTGTCAGAGTCCAACTCCATATCCAGTGGTTTTTTACTACATTACGTTATATCCTGCCTTATCATCGTCTAACCACCCGTTCCTCCTTTGTCTCATACGCCTCATGTCATTTTGTGTCCCCACAGGCCGGGATCGAGAGCAGTGGGGGATCACACATCCAGATGTGACCCTTCTCAGAGGGCAGGATGGTGCTGGACTCGGGGACCCAGGCCTATGAGCAGGCACCCCCCTCCCTCTCTGTCAGCCTGCCCGCTGTCTCTGGGGTGGGGAAGATCTCAAAGCAGAATGGGCCACAGTTGTACCCCTCTATCCAACCACCGATGTCAGCCCCCACCTCCCGGAAACCTTCCCCAGTCATCCCAATACATCCTAGACCCTCTGTGTCCCAACCGTCAGGCCTGGCCTCTTCCCGCCCCAAGGTCCCAAGTCCGAAGTGTGAAATAAGACGACTCTCATCGGCCTCACTGGGTCGTGGTCGGATTCGGCGCAGTGAGAGTTCCTGCTCAGTTGGAGGGTCCAGTGGAAAGGGACGCCTCCGGCCCGCCTCCTCCCTACCCCACATTGCTAAAAGCAAGGTGGAGGAAAGCCGGGCGGCTAGCAAGAGCCCCTGCCTGCTGGTGGCCTTAAGACCCAACAACTTGGAGCAGGAGCGAGACCGGTTCTTTCAATCAAGGTACACCTACAACCCACAGTTTGAATATGAGGAGCCAGTTCCTGCTGCCGTGTTGGAAAAGTACAATGAGGCCTCGGACAAGTTCATCCCCCAGGTCAGGGAGCCAGGGACGCCCCCTGTCCCTTTGGTTTGTTGGCCCTCTCTCCTGGGTGTAATGGGTTCCATGGGAGCAAGAAGGAGCTCCTGCCCTGTCTCCCCTGGCCCTTTCCTCAGCTCCTCCCCTGCATCTCTTGACTCGTCCTTGGTGGCCCCCAAGTCCCCAGCCCCCTAGCAGCTGCTTTCCCCTCCAGTGTTATCCTTCTCTTTCCCCTCCCCCTACTCTCCTGGTCTCACCCTCAGCTTCATGCTGAATTCCCACCAGCCCCTGGCCCAGGGATGAGTGCAGGCTGAGGCTGTGGCTAGGATAAGGGTGACAGCCCCTAGCGGCGGGGTGTGTATGGCAGGCGGTGAGGATCATTGAAGCGGTCCTGGAGAAGTATGGTACCTACGAGCAGTTCGAGGCGATCACAGGAGGCCAACTGCTGACAAAGTGCCAGATCTGGTCCATCGTTCGAAAGTACATGCAGAAGGAGGGCTGCTCTGGAGAGGTGAGCCGTGGGAGGGAAGGCATCCTTCCTGGACCAGTCTGTCCACAATGAGGGGGTCCTGGAGAGCAGAGGCATGGTGGGGCATCTTCATTCCTCACTTGGAGCCCTGGGGAACAAGCTTAGGCCTGGCTCTGCCCTCCCCTCTGACAGGTGGTGGTGCAGCTGAGTGAGGACCTGCTGTCCCAAGCAGTGATGATGGTGGAGAACAGCCGGCCCACACTGGCCATCAACCTGACTGGGGCCCGCCAGTACTGGCTGGAGGGGATGTTGCGGCATGAGATAGGTCAGGATGAGGGACTGACCCTCCAGGCTAGCAGTCATACTGTGTCATGGGATAGAGAAGACCTGCACTGGTCCAGGAGATTGGGGGTGGGGTGGTGGGGATGGACACACGGGAAACTGGGAGATGGGGAAGCCTGCAAAGGAGGCAGAGGTGTGGGTGGAAGGCGGAGCTGGGTAGAGGCCGGGTATAATTCATCATGTGGGAGGGATCTGGTGGAGTAGTCTGTGCCCCAGTAATCTCACTCCCTTTATTTCTTCCCCTCCTTCCGTGAGGACGGCCCCTCCCAGGAATGACCAGCTTCCCTCATCCCTCTTACTCACAGAGGTAGGCAGGCAGAGGCCCTCTTGGGGGGCCCATCTTCTCCTCTGCCAGTCCATTCTCACCCTTCTGGGCCTTACCCTCTCCTCACTAACTTTTTCTCTAGCTTCTTCCCCATCTCATTTGGGTTGAGGCAGGGGGTACTGAGATGTGGCCTGGAGCTAGAGGAGAACCCAGGTGTCCCACCTGCCCAGCTAGAGCCACCAACCCCCTCTGGTTGTGGAACCTGGTCTTCTTGTGCTCTCTTCATCCCCCTGCCCCCCAAACCTCCAGGATGTACCAGGGTGAGGGTAGGGGGTGGCTCCATGGTGAGGGTCCCAATGACCAGTCTGGTCATATGCACAAAACTTTGGGGAGTGAGTAGAAAAGGAGGCTGTTTCTTCAGTGAATTGGGTGGGGATGGAGGGGGCCTCTGCTTGGGTTCACTAATCACTTTTCCTTTCCTTCTATCTCTTCTCTTGAAGAATCCTGTTACTCTGGGCATGAGATGTCTGCAGAGAGGCTGGGGTGTGGCTGGGGGGGCAGGCAGGATGAGCATGTCTGTGAGGGAGGGAGTGAGTGAAGGTTTGTCATAAAGGCTTGGCTGATTGCGTGGTGAGTTTGTGATTGTGGGTTTTTTTTGTGTGTGTGTCTCTTCGTTGTACATGTCCATGAATTTGTGTAAGAGTAAATGATTGTTTCTTAGGTGTGGCAAGTGTGTATGAGTGAAGGTGTGTAGAGGGTGGCAACCCCCCGAAGCTTGGCGGAGGGAGGGCTGTGCATCGCTTCTGGGGGCAGCTGGGGAGGGGGCTTTCCTTGGGTTGTGGTCCCCAGATCTCCTCCTTACCTCCTCACAGGCACCCATTATCTTCGATTTGTCAATAACACTCAGCAGCCCTGGAACACCTCTGATGGCCGGCGGCAGTACGGGCTCCGGCCTGCCAACCCCACCGAGGAGGGGCTGGCTAGCCTGCACAGTGTGCTTTTCCGGAAACAGCCCTTCCTGTGGCGGGCAGCCCTGCTGTACTACACCATCCAGCGTGCGGCCCTGATGTCCTTCCGCCAGCTCTTCCAGGACCTTGCGCAGTATGTGCAGGACACCTCAGTGCGCTGGGAGTACTGCGTGCGGGCCAAGCGGGGCCAGACAGACACGTCCAAGCCTGGTGAGGGCGCCCAGGTGCCTCATGCTTCTAGAACTGTACAAGAGAAGAGCCAGGAGGGCCCTTCACGGGGGCAGGAAACTGAGGCCCACTAAGGAAAAGGGACTTTCCCAGAGTCACCCAGGGAATTTGTAGCAATGTCGAGACTAAAACCTGGGTCTCCTGGTGTGATTCAGTCCATTCCTTAAGCTCTGTTTCTCAAGCCACAGCCCCTCGTTCCCTCAATTTGTGAGCAAATGGTATTCCCAAGATTCCTTTTATAAAGGGGTTCCTTAGAGCTTGAGCCGCCTTTGCTCATAGAAGAGCCCGGGTCCTGTATGATGGTAGGCAGGTCTTCTAGGCCTGGTCTCTTCATTTGTAAAATAACTATTAGAGAGGACATGGCCCACTTGGGTTTGCAGAGTGACTGGTAAACCTTAGGTGAGGTGGGCATCTAGGTATCCCTGTCCTCATCTTACAGAGGAGGGCACAGTGGATAAGTGATCTTTTTCATAGCTGTAAGGGTCTCCTGAGGGCACAATGCAGTGGTCAGGAGTGCCCTATAGCATGGGTCAAATGATCTCTAAGGTTCTGTTCAAACTCTAACACTCCAACACCCTGGATCCATCTTTGAGGAGGTAAGTCCTTCAAGGTCCAGGAAGTAGGCAGGAGGGGGCTGCAGGGAAGGAGGGTCCTGACTTCCCCAAACTGGCTGAACTGACTGAAGTAGGGGCAGCCCTGGCTGGGGCGATGGTACTAACCACAACCTGGGGAATCCAAAGAGGTAGGTCCTTGACCCATGGTGGGTCTGGGGACAGTAAGAAGTGGGGTTAAGGCCTGTGTGAGGAAGCGCCTGTTATGGTCTCTTTCTCCCACTGAATTGTGTGAGATGGTGTGTGGTGCCGTATCTAGAGGATGCCTAGTGTGGCTGCTGTCTGCCTCATCCATTTTCTGGGGCCGGCAACAGTCCCAAAGCTATAAGGTCTGCCTTTTCTAAACTCAGCCTGTAAACATAGGTGTCCCCAGCACTCCGTGTATGGGTACTGAGAACTCCTTATCAATTTGTCCAAACTTTTTTTGGACCTTTCTTTTTTTGTTGCCAAGATTGCTTGGATGGATGAGGAGTTCCATTCACTGAGAACCCTACATTTAAAGGACAGTCATGCAGAGGAAAGGTCAGACGTATTCTGTTTGGCCCCTCTGCGAGCAGGGGGTAAATGTTGCAGAGACACATTTTAGCTCCTTACAAGATAAACTGTTGAATGACGAGAGTTCTCCGTGACTGGGCGTGGGCTGCCCCAGGAGGTAGTGAGCTCTCCATTGGTGAAGGTCTTCAGGTGATGACTGGACAAAGTCTTGGGGATATTGTACAGGAGTTTTTGCTCAGATGGGAATTGGATTAGACTCCTGAGGTCTCTTCCTGCTGAGATTCTGGGCCTGAGTGCTTTCCTCCTCCCTTGAGGGGGGGTCTCTGAGTCTTTTTACCCCCTTTCAGGCTGCTTCAGTAAGGACCAGGTGTACTTGGATGGGATCCTGCGCATCCTACGGCATCGGCAGAATATTGATTTCCATATGCTGACTGCTTTGGGCAAGGTGAGGCTGGCCCCATGGGAGGGGGCTCCATCTTCTCCCCTCAGGGCAGCCCACGGGCCTGGCCTTGTCCAGTGCCTTCTCTGGCATCCCTGCTGCAGGATCCAGACCAGTCCTGGCATCTTACGACAAGCCTTGTGAGTATGTCAGAAGCTTGCCGGTGTGTTGCTGGCCCTCAGACCAGAGAGAGCCGCTGTGTTGTAGTGGACAGAGCACCAGCTTTGGCTTTGGAGTCACGGCACCAAGGGCTGCAGGCCAGCTGGGCCACACTGTAGCCGTGCGACAGGAGGCAAGTCTCTGAACCTCTCTCCTCCTCGGTGATGGACAAGGTCCCTGTGATCCTCTCTCTCTCCTCCCCCTCCAGGTCTCCTATGAGGATGTGAATCAGCTTCGGCCCCATGGAAAGCTGGAAAAGACTCGGATTCCTCACTTCATGCAGGACTTGACGCGGTACCACCAGCAGCTGGAACACATCATCACCACCAACCGCTTGGATGATGCCCAGCTGGACAGCCTGTTGCCAGACTGAGAGGCTGGGGGTGGGGGTCAGGGGTTGGTGGGGTGGCTGACCAGGGATCCTGGGTCAGCTCCATCAGCAATGAGCAGCAGCCTGGCCAACATTTCTTTGCCTTGGATATTGGGGAGCTGGGGGGGATGGCTGCATAATATATGCTAGGGCTCTCTCTGGGAGGGAGCTCTAGAATCTGTCTTCAAGCCTAGAACAGAAGGGGAATTCCTCTTAGGAGGCCAGAAAAATAGATACTGAGGCTGCCCTGTCCACATAGAATGAAGAGATCCTAGCGGGGATGAGAAAGGGGGAGATGGACTTGATTTGGCTTAATGGGGAGGGGAAAGGGAGCTGGCTCTGTGAGTGTGTGTGCCTGTGGGAAAGGAGAATGAGTGTGATAGCATGTGTGAGGAGTGGGCGGCGGGGGGGGGAGTGTCTCCTTGTGCATGACACAAATACAGTAAGCTTCTGGGGCTCACAGCTAACCCTACACCTGCAATCCTGTGCTGCTCCCATGCTGGCAGGGACTGATGCCCGCCCCCAGTCAGTCATTCTAGCCTCTTGGTGCTCTTAGACCCTCTGACGTCTACCTCTTGCTGGGCTTTAGTGGAGGACAAAACATCCATGTACCCCTTTCCCAGCCAAGGCCCTAACACTGCTGCTCACCTTCTGGGTGTACCCTCACTCCTCCCTCCTCCACTGACATCTGTCCTTTCACCCACACTACCATCAGACTCCAGATTCCCACTTCCAGTGCCCACCATTTCAACTTCCCCAACCTCCTGTTCATATCCTCAATGAAGCAATTGAAAGGGGATGAGAGTGGATGGGGATGGCATGCTGTTCCATGGACCCCAGCAATTCAAGCATTTACTGAGTGTCCTATACCCATCCCTGAGGGGAGAAAGATGAAAAACAAGGCTCCCTGTCCTCAGCTTGAAGTCTAATAATGGAGGTAGGGCACACAGATATCTGAAACAAGGTAGAATGTGAGAGGAATACAGGTTGGATCCAGAAAGGGGGCTCTAAGGATGTTGGGCAAAGGCAAATGGCTTCTGTCCCTCCTACCTATTGGGGTACACAGCCTGGGCAGGAGAGGTGCACTTGGTTAATTGTGTATTGGAGGGGAATGATGCTCTGTGATCTTTGCTCCTCTGCCCCCTTTTCTTGCTGCCGCCTCAGGCTAAGGGAAAATTGCTGAGTTCCATCCCCTAGGACAGGGGTGAAGTTTGGATTTGGTCCAAGGGCTGTGCTTGAGGGCCACATGTGGCCTTGAGGCTTCAGGTTCCCCACCCCTGTCCTAGGAGACCTGTGTTGTTCCCCTTCCCCTAACGCACACCCCACTTTAGGGGAAAGTTTGTGAGTCCAGATAAAATATCTTTTAGGGCTGAGACACCGGTCTGAGTCCTATAGAGAGATTGGCCTCTGTACTTGAGCCCTGGTCTGATGGAAAGGTGTCTCCTACCCTCAGGGGGCTCCCCATCTCCAGAGGCCCCCAGCCTTGTCTTGTCTGTTACTGAATTGATGCTGAGACTTGGATTTTAGCAGTGCATTTTACCTGGTCTCTATTGGTACATTTGTGAACTAAATGAACTTTGTGAGTGGATAACAGTATAATTAGGTGACTTTTGGATACTGAATTCAAGCAGGAATTAATGGATTGATGCCAGCTTGAAGGGGCACATCCATGGGCCACAGCAGGTCTCAGTCTTCGGCCCTATTTTGGTGTTTTTTAATCAGTAACGTGAATGATGGCACTGGATTTCTGGATAATGTAAAGTAAGGAGAAAGCACTAACATATGGGTGATAGAATCAGGATATAAAGAGATCCAGACAGTCTGGAACCAATGGTTAAATTTAATATGAATTCTTTTGTGCAGAACCCTGTGCTGAATGCCGGGCTCACTAATGCTGTTGAGGTGTTTACAGTCTAATGGTGGCAGGGGATGAACAGAAAGTCTTTTCACTTGGTGGGTTATTTGGGTTTTTTGTGCCATCTACCTCAGGGTGGTTGTGAGGTCACACCATGTCTTCACTTGTTACAAAGGGTAGCAGTTAACTAGTTAACAAAGGAGAAGAGTGGTCGAGGCATCAGTGCTGGCTTCTATCAAGCCCTAGCCCTGTTACCGACCACCTCTGATGCTGGGCAAGTCTCTTCTGAGGCCTTGTTTCTCCTCCTGTAAACTGGAGGGCCATCAGGCTTTGGGGACCCTGTTCGAGGCTAGGCCTGATTGGGACCTTGGAGGATAGAGTCGACCAGCCACCTCTCAAAATGTTTTGGAACACACACGTATGTGATCCACCAATGGTATTAACTTACACAAATGCAGTATTCGCAGTGATTTCCTCAACTATCCTGTGACATTTTGGAGATGAACAGGAGTGGCAACAGTATCGGTTTTGTTTTACAGATTAATATCCAGGCTCAAATGGGTAAAGTGATGTCCAAAGTCACTGTTTCAGAGGCCGGACTAGAATTCTTCCACCCTCTACAGACGCATGGCCATCACCAAAGCAAACAGTGCATGTTGCCTTTTTGTTCATGGCTTATTTTCCAATTCAGAGGTTGGTATTTGTGTTGAACAGATTTCCTCTGAACACCAATGTTGGAAGTGGGCAGGAGACCAATTAGACGGCGTATTTTGCCTTGAACCCCATCTCTAATACCCCAAGCCATCTCCAACCTGGCCTGGCCTGGCCAGTAATTTCAGCAGGGCCTCTCCTGGTTGTGCCCTTCATAAGTTCAGTGCTGCTAGTAGCTGAGTTATTGCCGGGGACTCAGCCCTGTGGAAGGAAACAAGCCTTGAGCCTCTGATTCCATTGTCCTCCGTCCTGTACCTCACCAGGAAATGTTTTTGTTTTGCCATTTCCACCCCTACCCCCATCCCAGGAAACTAAAACAATGATCACGCTATCCAGGAGCTTAGGTCACTATTGGTATCTTAACCCCATAGAGAAGAGGCCCTGACCTGTGGCTGTGGCAGGGGTCAGACTTGCTCAGGAATTGCTTGGCTCGGGGGCATAGAAGATTGTAATCCCTCAGAGAACGTCCAAGAAATTCTCAGCTTCCTTTTGCTTACCTGTAGAACAAGGGGGTTGGACTAGATCCCTGTGGTTACCTCAAAGGGGGCAGTGTGGATCAAAAGTTAAGGGGTGGTTTCCCTGGAGGCTAGTCTTGATGTGCCCCATGGATGCCCTCTCTGCCCTGTGCCAGACAGCTGCCCTAGCAATGCCTTTGCCTGGAGATTGCTTTGTTTACTACTAGCCTGGCTGAGGAGCGGAGGCTCAGGTGCTGTCATAGATTCACTTTAACTGAACATTTAGCACCTACTACATGGGTCAGGGTTAGAGGGGTTACCCTAACTCCTTGTATGTTGATGCCTGGAACTGGAAATGGATTTTCCCTTCACTCCCTTATTCCTTCCCCAGAAAGGAGGGGCAAGAGGAACTTTGGAATAAAATTATTTTTGATCTTACTCCATCACTTTGGCCCTTTTTTGTTAATGTTTCCTTGATGTCTTTTGTTGTTGCCTCAGAATCATTTCAACCCCACTTCTAGATCAAACCCGCCATTGTGGCAAAAACTTAGGTAGAAACTTGTGACAGAGTGGTGCAGTGCATCAAATGTGCTATGCCGGTAATCTCTGCCTATCTCCCCTGAAGGAGCTGCTGCTTCTATGGCACCTTCACAAGGTTCCCAGTCGTTGCAAGCTTACACCCTCTAGTACCATCTTCATTGATGCTGTTGTAGTCATGGGATGTTTTGTTCTCTTGGCTCTGCTTATTTACGTTGTGTTGCTTTGCACAAATCTTCCCATATTTCTGAATATATTTATTATTTCTTACTGCAGAGTAGTATTACATTGCATTCACAGACAATAGTCTGTCCAGCTATTCTCCAATTTATGGGCACAGAGTACAGAGATGCTACTTTGATTATTTTGGCCTGTATTGGACCTTTGTTTCTGACCTTGACTTCCTTGGGACATAGGTCTGTTAGTGCATTCACTTCATGTAAGGGTATAGACGGATTAGCTCCTTTTTTTAAAACCAAGTCAAGAAGCATTAAGTGTTTCCTGTGTGCCAGGCTTAAATTTAATTTAAATAATATCTTCCAATTGCATGTAAAAATAATTTTAATACTGGTTTTTAAAATTTTTGAGTTCCAAATTCTCTCCCTCCCTCCCTTACGCCCTCCCAAAGAAAGTAAGCAATTTTCCATATGTTATACAATGATGCAAAACATTTCCATATTAGTCGTGTGAAAGAAAAAAAAAAACATGAAAAGTGAATAGTATGCTTTGATCTGCATTCAGACTCCATCAGTTTTTTCCCTGGAGATAGATAGCACTTTTCATTATGAGTCTTTTGGCATTATCTTGGATCATTGTATGGCTGAGAAGAGTGAAGTCGTTCACGCTTGTATTGCTGTTACTGCGTACAATGTTCTGATTCTGTTCACTATGCATCAGTTCACTTTAGTCCAGGTTTTTCTGAAATCCTGCTTATCATGTCTTACAGCAGAATAGAATTCCATTACAATCATATACCACAACTTGTTCAGCCATTTCCCAATGATGGCTATCCCCTCAATTTCCAATACTTTGCCACCACACAAAGAGCTGATATAAATAATTTTGAATATGTGAGCCCTTTTCCCTTTTTTATGATCTCTTTGGGATACCGACCTAGTAGTGGTATTGCTGGGTGAAAGGGTATGTACAGTTTTATAGCCCTTTGGTCATAGTTCCAAATTGCTCTCCAGTATGGTTGGATCAGTTCCCAACTCCACCAACAAGGCATTAGTCAAGGAACTTCTGTTTTAATGGTGGGGGAATGGAAGGGGTAGTGCCTCATAGGGTATGGTAGATGTCTATAGTCAGGAGTGCAGCCTGAAGAGGAATGAAGACATGGCAGACCTGGACATCCTTCTTAAAATAGATATTCTGGGAGAAATCAGCCACTTGGAGGAAGAGGCCATAGGGTGGAGGATGCATCCAGGGTGAGAAGTCTAGGGGTAAGTGAACCTTCCTAGGATGAAAAACAAAACCAAACCAGGTTTCTGTGAAATGGTAGAGAAAGTCTGGGAAGCTAGGAGTTCAGTCTGGAAATGAATTCCAAAGTGACATCTAGAACAGCTGGTCTCTGCCACCAGTAATTGTGTGCTTGTCTTCCCACACCTCCAACATTATTTCCATTTTTGATCATCTTTGCCAATTTCTATGGGATGAGGTGAAACCTCAGAGTTGTTTCACAATGTGTATTTCTCTTACTGGCAGGGATTTGTTCTTTTGGAAACTGTCCTTTGACCATTTATCTTGGTTCTCTGATCTTGAAAATAAGAGGGATGGGGTAGAATCGCTAGTCTGAGAGGGAGGATTGGGCAGTAGAGGAATTTGGATCACTCGCCGACATTAACAAGGAAAGCCCAAGAACTTGGGTAGCTTTAGCTTACCAGTCCTATAATTTGGCAAGTGCTATCCACCTAGCTCATTTTTCTTATATTTCGATAATACCTTTTGAAAAACAACTAAACCCTTCCCAGAAATTGGAATTGAACAACTGGCCCCATCCCCCCATCATGAGAGGCGACAGATAGAGACCTGGCCTTGGAATCAGGAAGTTTTTCAGATCCTGCCTGGGACATATATCCCCTGTGTAGCCCTAGGTGAGTCAGTCATTTATCTTAGTGCTCGAAGCAACTCTGAGACATTAAGTTGCAGGGAAGGTGCCAGCCTATATTGGTAAGGGATCATAGATTTCCATTTGGCAGGGCCTTCAAGTCTAATATCCTTTATTTTATAGATGAGGAAACTCAGGCAAAGAGTAGTTGTCTGAGGCAGGATTTGAACTCTTCATCTGCCTGATTCTAGGCCCAGAGTTCTATCCACTGCACCACCTAGGATGAAGTTCCTCAGTTGGGAGGTCCCTATATGAGTGAAACCAAAAGTTCAATCCAGTTCCAGTTCAGACCCCTAAAGGTTTCACATATGCAGACTTTGCTAATTGCCTTTCAAGTCTTGAGTTGGCTGTGTGACCTTGAGTGAGTCATTTCCCTTCTGCAGGTCTCAGTTTCCCCCACTGTAAGATGGCAGGATTGAACTCTTCTAGCTCAGGAGCCCATGAGCCTACTCAGTCCGCTCTCTAACATCAGGACAGTTGTTTCTCTCACATTTAAGGTTGATGCTCAAGTGCCCTACTTTCTCCAATACAGCCTTATTCTAACTAGTTGGACTAGATATTCTCTATGGTGCTTTTTTTTTAAAACCAGACCTAAGATTTCACTGACACATGAGGAACTCCAGTGGGGGAAGTCCCCCTACTAGTGCAGATCAGCACCTACTCAACCACCCACATGTAGATGGTATTGGTCCTCTTTGAGAATGATGAATAACAACACCAGTCTTCGAGAGTTACCTAGAACCCAGAGCAGTTAAATGATTTGTTCAGGATCACACAGCCAGAGGCATGGTGTAACCTTTTTCCTGACTCTGAGGCCACTATCACACTATCTCTCTGATCACACGATAATATATTTACAGCAGGAAGGGGCTGTAGAAGTTGTGTAGTCCAACATCATTATTTTACAGATAAGAAAACAGAGAGAGGAGATTTGGCCAGGGTCACAGTATATGACCAAGGCAGGATTTGAACCCAGCCCTCTTTCCACTACATCATGCCCTAGAGGTCACTCTGGTAATAAATGTCCTAAGGTCCCTTCCAGTTCTAAGAATTCTTCTCTGATGTTTTATGTTTCAGAGTCCTTTAGAGTTTTAACATCCTATGTCCCAAGGACTCTTCTAGCTCTGATACTCTATCAACTGTTCTAGCCTCCTCGGCTCAAGTCTCTTCCAGCTATGTTAGTCTATAGACCGTGTTCTAATATTCTATGTTCTAAGGTCTTCTCTGGCTCTAACGATTATCTTGTTGAGGTCTCCAAGGGAAGGAATGTAGAAAGAAAAAAGAAGAGGGCCAGGATAGAGCCTCAGGAGGCACCCAAAGTTGGTGGTCCTGATGTGAATGATAAATGAGCAAAAGAAATCAAAAAGGATTGATCAGACAGGTAAGTGGACCAGAAGAGATCAGTATCACTAAAACCCAGGGAGGAAAGAGTATCCAGGAGAACATAGTGGCAGAGGCCGCAGAGTGATCAGAAAGGATTAAAACTGGGGAAAACACTGATTTGGCCTGCACGCTTGAGAGACAGAGATAGACAGAGAGAGAAGTTTCAGTTGAGGGATGAGGTTGAAGATCAAACTGCAGGTGGTTTAGGGGGTTTAGAAGAGAGAAAGTGAGGTGTAAACAGTATTTTCTTAAATTAGGTTTTTTAAAATTTTCTTGACTTTACAAACACTAAATAAAAGTAGCATTTCTGTTTATAGAACAGAAGGAGGGGCTTGTACGTTAAACTGCAAATCTCTATTATGTAGTATGGTTTTCTTTGAAAGTATATAATAAATGTAACTTTCAAAGCTATCTTGCTTTTCTGTGATTCCTTCTGGGTTTTTTTTTTTTCTGTTCTCATTTTGGAGGAGGAACCTTATCGCTAAACTCTCTTTCCCTCCCCTTTTAACCTCCCTGCAACTGAAATGAAAGAAAAACAAAACCATTGTAACAAAAAGGCATGGACAAGGAAGACAAATTCCTCCACTGGCCAAGTTCAGAACCACCTACTTCATTCCGCATCACTTCTCTCAGGAGCTGGATTGGTAATTACATTGATCAGAGTTTCACGCTTAATTATTAATTGGGGATTTCACTCCTTCCTCTTCTTATACTTTAATCCTTTCTTTGTTCTACAAATGAGAGAGGAGCATAATTAGTTCTTGTTCTCTATACTTGATGCAATATGCTTCCCCTCCCCTTCCTCTCTCCTCTTCCCCTCTCTCAGAAACCAATCACAGGTTCTTATCTTTTCTTTCTTTCATTTTGAATACCCTTCATGATCCACCCTCTGAGGTTGGAGTTTGTTTTGCTTGTAATTTATTCTTCCTTGACTTGATCTTCTCTCTTATTTCTCTTCTCCTGCTTTCCTCCTATTCCCCTGTTGAGCAAACTATATTTCTTTACCAAGCTGTTTGCATGTTCTATCCTTCTTTGACTGGTTCACATGGAAGTGAGATTCAAGTGATACTGGGTACCCCAACCCCTTCCTCCTCATTTGTACAAGTTTTCCGTTTGCACATCCAGACTATGTGAGATAGCAAGCCCCCCCCCACTCCCTTCTTTCCCTTTTCTTCCTTTACAAAACATAACAAAACATTCCTAGGGGTTTTTGGTCTTATTTTGTTTCCTCTATAACCCCACTATAATGAACTATTGTGGTGGCAGAGACTCTCAAGACACAAATGCTAAAAGAGAATGACTCCAAAACATCTACAAGCAAAACAAACACACAATCTTGAGAAACCACAACTGTGCCCATGAGAAATGGGATTTTCTGCCACTCCCTGCTCCACTAAAGAGATCCCTCTACTCTGGACCCAAGTATAATGTCAGACTGGGTTCGTTCCTTGGAGAAACCTGGCCTTTAAAGGAGTTCTGCTTCCTACTCATAGCTTAGGTTATAGCTATGGCTCATTTCCAGAGTTTCCCCAAAAATGGAGAGAGAAAAAAATACTCAATGTGTAGTCTGAATCAAGAATGTGACGAATAATTTATTTCTATATGTAAGAGTTAATATGAAATACTCATGTGTTAATAGAATGACTTAAAATAGTATTCAGCACCTTACCACGTAGCTATATAGTATTCAGCAGCTTAACATATGACTATAGTTACAATGTACTGGGAATCTGAAATTTCATCATAACATAAAGTAGGTTGCATGACTTCTGATTGTGAATTTTAAATTTCAGATTGGCTCTCTACTCTCCAAATAGCCCCAGTACTTGCCTGCTGGTAAAGGGGCCAGGCATGGGCCAAGACTCTTTTCAGTGGCCACCAAGAGCACTGAAGTCTATGCTGGAGATGCCTCCTTAGTAGCCTCCTTTGTAGCCATTTAGATCCAACAGAATGGGATTCATGACCCTTGGATCTCTGAAACTCCCGACCCAAATAAATTCATCTTTGGATACATACCCATTCATCTAAGAGGAAGTCCAAATCCAGGTTCAGGCTTGCCTTGAACGGACGTGTGTTTAGATGTTGTGTATTTGTGGCCATGTGGAAGTTGGAGTAGGAATTAGGGCAGCCTTCTTTTTTCCTCTCCACCCTTACCATCTTAAGAAAAACCTTGAGACAGTCCTGACATGATTTGCGGCTGCAAAGGAAGAGAGGCTGAGGGGATGGTTGCTTCTGTTTACACGCACTGAATCATCAGCTCTTCTGGCCCCACAGCAAATAAGAAGACTCTCATCTCAATGTTGAACTAGGAATTTGGATTTGGTTCTGACTCATAAGTGGCTAGAAACAGGCCCCCAAACTTCCATGTGGTCAACCAGAATGCCAGGAATGGTAAATCTGAATGTGGTCCATGGATTGGTCCCTATGGGCCAATTTGACTCTACAGTACAAAAGGCAGCTAGGTGGCACAGTGGACAGAGCCCTGAACTTGGAGCCAGGAAGATTCCTTTTCATGAATTCAGTTCTGGCCTCAGGCACTTACTAGTTGTGTGACCCTGGCAAGTCACTTTATCCTGTTTGCTTCGGTGTCCTCATCTGTCAAATAAGCTGGAGAAGGAAATGGCAAACCACTCCAGGGTCATTGCCAAGAAAACCCCAAACGGGGTCACCAAGAGTCAGGCATGACTGAAAATGACTGAACAAAAAATAAAAATGGAGTAAAAGATCACTGAGATAACATGAAGCAATGTACTTGAAAGAACGCTGGAATTAGGGGTTCTGCCACAAACTAGCTGGGTGACCTCAAAGTGACGGAACCTCTTCCAACTTGGGCTTCCTTCTCACTAAAATGGGAGTATTAATATTTGTCCCACCCATCTCACAGGGTTGTTGTATCATCCCCACCCTAGATAGATGGAACCCTCCTTTGTATTTTGCTGGTTTCTTTCTGGAACTGTGTGTTAGTGAATCAGACAGGTAAGAGGAAGTGCCCAGAACAAAGTGCCCACTACTTCTGCTTGCTTGTGGCTCTTACCAGAGCTACTGAGTTGCTGTGCTGACACCTTGAGTTGGACCCCACATAGTTTAGGTAAGACAGATCCTAGAGAGCCTTTGTGGCTGTGGTGAAGATCCTGAGTGGGGGGTGGGGGCAGGAAAGTGTGGACAAAGTGTTGAGGATGTAAGAGGGACCAGAGATCAGACCAGTGTCACCTGAACAGGACTAGCAGTTGCTATGGAACCCTAACAATGACAAGGCCAGGTGACTAGCCCCAATCCCTGGCGCTTCTCTCCTATTTCCTCTGATTGTTGCAGTCAATGCCAGGAAATTTCAAGTGTACAGCTTCTTCCCTAAGCCCTAAGCCATCTCTCCTTCTCTCAGGTCGTGAAGGTGGTCATGCAGGTGTAGGTAGGTGATCACTCCCCAGAATAGCTCTTAACAAGCATCTTACACATTTTCTTTGTACAATAAAAAGTGTGGTTACAATATGGATTGCCCGAGAGATGATAGGAAATATCTTAGAGAGAAGAGAATCAGGATTGGAGAGGGCCTAATAAGGTTGGTGGTGTTCTAAAGTCAATTAAAAAAAAAGCTATATGAAAAAAATGGAAAAAAGAAAAGAAAAAAAAATGGAGTGAGGTCAAAGGAAATCTCTCAATTGTGGGGTGCTGGTGAGCCAAAAGATGTCCATAATTTGAATATTTTAGAAAAATATTACATTTTCATGCCCCTAGGTCAGGGGTTCTTAACCTCGGGTCCATTGACTACTTGAACAGATTTCAGGGGGTCTATGAACATGGATGAGGAATATATATGTGTGTGCATGTATATATATGTATGTGTGTATACACACATATATATACACACACTCATGTATACATATACACACATATATCTTTACCTAACTTCTAGCTGAAATTTAGCATTTCCTCTAATTAATGATTTTTAAAAACACTATTGATTTTATCAGACTGCCAGAGGGGTGAGAGAGAGAGAGAGAGAGAGAGAGAGAGAGAGAGAGAGAGAGAGAGAAACCCCTGCTTGAGATTAATACTGCATATATCCCAGGAACCATGTGCTGAACTAGCTCAAAGGGAAGGCTGGAGTGCCCTCTGGTGATCAGTGAGGACATTGCAGCCTTTGGAATGCTGTTTTTCAAAGTATCATCCCCTGGTGTCAAAATATATATTACATTCTTAAACTTGTTAAATTAGTGAATAATTAAATGACAACTGGCTTTTCTAAGGATGGCAGAAAGCAGGGCAGTGAGCCAGGTGTGAGTTGGTTCCGATCCTGAAGCAACACAACTGTCCCACCTTCATGAAAGATACATCTCTGGTCTGAGGTCACCTTGTTCAACAGAGGGATCTTCATTGTCTTCCTTTCTCCTTCTCTCTGACATACTGGGGTTGGGGTCTGTAGCCCGCTGAGACACTCAGAAAATAAAGGTTATTTGTCTGGACACAGTGAGTGCAGAAGCAGCTGCACTGAGAGTCTGCTTGACCGTGGAGTCGTGGGGCTCCTGAGTTCCTCTGACAATCAGCTAAGGATCCCTGCTCTCACCTGGGCAGTGAGATTGTGTGATATTGAGGGGAGGAGGGAGTGATAGGTAGGTCTCCTTTGCCAGGGGCTGCTGGTTCCTTCTTCAGTAGTCCAGACTATGAAGCCCCAGCACTTTCCCCAGGGAAGGATAATGTGTGAACTCAGACTTCAACACTGCTCCTGTTGCTGGCAACATTTACAGCCATCTGGTCCTTCCCTTGAACGTTGAACAGACACCTAGGGGGAGTCTCAATACTGTGTTTATTATTCTTCCATTTCTTGTGTTAAACAGACCTAAACAGTAATGCCAACATGCCTTACTTTTAGGCAACACAAAGTTGGGATAGAGATAAGAATCTTTCATTCATTTATTCACTCATTCATTCAACAAGCTTTTATCAAGACTCTACTGTGTCCCTGTATTGGCAACCAAAAATGGGCTCCTTAGCACTTAGTCAACAAGTGCCCTTGACTAGTTTGGCTTTTTCCCCTGAACTGAATGCTGTTTGTATGTTGGACTGGAGTAAGCTTGTCGGCCCCTTCACCTTGCTTCCCTTGCTTAAGCTGATGGAAAGAACCTGTGCTTTCCCGGTCAACCCCTTCACCTTGCTTAAGCAGATTGAAAGAACCTGTGCTTTCCCCGGCGTACCTTACACCCCCGCAGAAGCTGGATGGTTAAAAGCAGCTCCCGTTGGAGCCAGAGGCTGCTACAGCTACAGCCGCAGCCACAGCTGAAGCAGGAGCTGCCAGTAGCAGAGCTGACCTACGGGAGGAAGCTGAACAAAGACTTCAGGCCAGTGGGTAATCTTTTTACCATAGAGGGGGAAGCATGATTTTGCTTTATGCAATCATGCTTCTCTGTAGCCTCCTGGTTACTCTTTCAAGGCGTACTTATTGGGCCTGGAAGCTTTTGATCAATATATCAAAATGGGGTTGCTGGTTCATGGGCAGGCACTGAATAGGTGAATGAGACATGACCTACTTTGAAGTTTTCCTGGGGAGAGACAAGGTTTGAGCCACAGTCTTGATAGATTTGTGAAATATTAAATGTGACTTTAGGACAGGTAGGTGGCACAGTGGATAGAGTGTTGGGCCTGGAAGACTCATCTTTCTGAGTTCAAATCTGGCCTCACATACTTCCTAGCTGTGTGACCCTGGGCAAGTCACTTCGCCCTGTTTGTCTCAGTTTTCTCCTCTGTCAGATGTGCTAGAGAAGGAAATGGCAAACCACTCCAGCATCTCTGCCAAGAAAACCCCAAAGAGGGTCATAAGAGTCAGACACAACTGAAAAACTACTGAACATAACTGTGACTCATCATTTCACATTTGTAAAACCCTATACCAAATCATAGGAGAGCCTGGGCCAACATAAATGACCAGGGTAGGTGGGGTATATTTGTCAGAGATAGGACAACTCTCTATCCTACCAGAAAGGTGGGGCACTTCACCTTCCTCTACCCATCTTTAGTGATAGTGACTAAATCCTCACTTCCCATGGCCTGATCATCTCTACATGAGGATTTAATGAGATAATGGGCATGAAAATATAGAAATGAGTAATGGAATACTATTGTGCTATGAGAAATGATGAACAGGAGGACTTCAGAAAAACCTGAAAAGACTTATATGAACTGAAGCTGAGTGAAGTGAGCAGAACCAGGAGAACATTGTACACAGGAACAGCCATAGTGTACAATGAGTGACTTTGATAGACTTAGCTCTTCTCAGCAACGCAATGACTTAAAACAATTCCAAAAG
Source organism: Trichosurus vulpecula (assembly GCF_011100635.1). Taxonomy (NCBI): domain Eukaryota; kingdom Metazoa; phylum Chordata; class Mammalia; order Diprotodontia; family Phalangeridae; genus Trichosurus; species Trichosurus vulpecula. Next base: position 379,184,007 of record NC_050575.1, on the reverse strand, counting down.
ACTCAAGATGGAAAATGCCATCCACATACAGAGAAAGAACTATGGAAGCTGAATGCAGAACAAAGCAGACTGTTTTCTTTTTTTTTTTCGTTTTGTTTTATGTTTTTCTTTCTTATGGTTATTCCCATTTGTTCTAATTCTTCTATACAACATGACTAATGTGAAAAATGTTTAAAAAAAAAGAAAGTACAGAAACGAGAGCTATTATTAGGACAACACAGGCTGGCTTTGTCTTTTTTCCTCAGCTCCTAACAGAGCTCTCCCAGGTCCTGAGTAAAGATAGGTTGAGGGAACATGAAGGAAATATTTCTAAGGCAGAGGATTTGGAGCTAAAAGGACCATCTAGATCGGCCTTTCTGCCATTATTCTCCATGCCTGGAATGTTGTTCCTCCTTACTTCTTTCTCTTGGAATCTAGCTCCATTGCCATTTCCTGTAAGAAGCCTTTCCTCATTCCCAGTTTACATTTTGTTTATATGCTATGTTTACCTACCTGTAAACACATTTTCCCCCCAAAGAAGGATGTAAACTCCTTAAGGGTAGAGACTGTATCACTTTTATATTTCTATCCTCAGCACCTGTCACAGTGCCTGGTACATGGACATGCTTGTTGATTGATTGATCCAATCTCTTTCACTTTCCAGAGGAGGAAACTGAGTTCCAAAGAAAGGCAGACAGGTGATGCCCCTAGGAAGGAGGCTTCTTTGCCTTCATATATACTTTGCTCAACCCCCACCAGCCCCATTCCCAACTGTAACTTTGCTCCTTAGAGCAGGGCTATCAGACTATCAACCAATCAACATGTATTAAAGCTTCTTGGGATGCAAATACAAAAGGAACCTCCTTTCAAGGACCTTGCATTCTACTAACTAGGGGGATACAACACATACATATCCCTGAGTAGTGATCAGGGAAGGGAGCTTTGAATTAGCCAGTCATAGCAATTGTGAGTTGACCCAAAGGGCAATACTTTCATGTTCTTTCCAAGGAGCCATGGTAATGCTGATTTGATGGTTGTTTCCTGAAAAAGGGGTGGAAATCTGGATATGAAGGGAGCAGTACTTTCTTTGAAGTTTGAGAACAAGCTTGACTTTTGACTTTTGTCCTGCCACTGGATCTCGATGACTCAGGAAGAGACAGTGAGGCTGATGACTTTGTGTCACTTTACCTCACTTAGGTCCAATTCATGCATGAGTCAAGACATCACTGGTGATGTCATTGGTCCTCTTTGAAGGACATACAACAACAAGGGGGGCACAAACAATACTAGGCAGGTGGCAAGATGTTGCCCCAGTCTCCTCCGCTGGGGGTCCACCTTAGCCTTCTTCCCCTCTAACTTCTATTCCAAGGGGTTGGCAGTTTCTTTATTTGTAAAATGGGCCTAGAAATACTTCCAACTCTCAACCTCATGGGACTACTATGAGGAACATACTTTTTTAAGCCTATAGAAATGGAAACTGTGATTTTTGTCATTAAAAATTATATCCATCCAATGCTACTCTGGACCCTTTATTAAGAGTTTATTCAAATGAAATAGGAACAACCCCAGACCCCAAGCCTTAGCTGGGCAGGAACTCAGGAGGCTGGGTGCCCCAGCCTGAGTACTCTTCTACCCCAATGATGACCTCATTCCCTGGTATGGCAGGTAGGATGGGGCAGTGGTCATTTCAGTTGGCTCCATCAGAAATCTAGAGGAGACAAAATAAGAAATAAATTAAGAGAAAAGAGGCTCCAGAGACGGAGCAGGAGCAATCCTATACTTCCCTTTCATCCTCTCCTTTTCCCCCTTTCCATTCCCCCTTTAGACCATACCTTCCTCTGCATCAGCACCTTCTCCTTCATCTTCTACTACTTCTCCGTGCTCTGGTTCTGGCTCCACATACCACTCTGAAAGGTCATTGTTTCCTGGGCTTTGTGGCTCTGGCTCTTCCAGAACCTCATTCGCCGACTCATCTTCTTCTGGGCTTTGTGACTCTGGCTCTGGATCCTTTGAAGACTCTTGGTCCTCAAGAGTGTCCAATTCTGCTGCCTCTGAGTCCTGCGATCTCTCCATATCACCAGTCTTATCCTCATCTGCAGGGTTAGGAACCCCAATGCATGTACCCCCACATGAAATCTTCCTCTGGTCATTTGTGCAACATGAGTCATGACTTCTGTGGTGATGATGGCTGTATCCTGGGTGAGGAAGGTGATGAAAGAAGAGAAAAAGGAGATGATGAGATTCTAGTCTATCAATTCTCTTCCCATGCAAGAATCTCTCTCCAGTTGTGCTCCTCTCCCCACCCCCACCCCCTGCCCTGGCCCCTTTCCATTCTCTGCTCTTGCCTGCTTTGGAAAACATAACCCTACCCCCTTCTCCTGGGACCTCCTTACTCTCTGTTGAGGGGGACAGAAGGAAATGCAAATCTCTTTGACTCATAAAAAATCCAAGCATGTCAGAATATGGCATGTTTCATCTAGAAGAGACCTTAGATCAATGGATAGAGTGTCAGGCCTGGAATCATGAAGACTTGAGTACAAATTCTGCTCAGAAATTTACCAACTGTGTGACCTTGAGCACATAACCTCTCAGCCTCAGTTTCCTCATCTGTAGAATGGAAGTAATAGTAGCACCTACCTCACAGGGATGTTGCGAGGATCAAATGAGGTAATATTTGTAAAATGCTTTGCAAACCTTAAAGCTCTATAGAAATGTTAGCTATTTTTGTATCACAGCATGCAAAAAGCTAAGAGATTCTTTGGAAACTAGAATGTTAGAGCTGAATGGAACCTTCAGGCATTAAACGCCAGAAAATAGGACACGCTGTTAGAGGTGGAAAGGGTTCGAGACTCCAGGTTGTTAGAGGAGGAAACAGAATGAAGACAGTTCCTTCACTTTACAGATAAGGCCAGAGAGGGGAAGGAGTTTGCTTAAGGCAAATTCATGGGAGAGTCAGGACTAGAATTTAGGTCTTCTAGGATTGTGGAATTTTAATGGCCTGGGATTTAGGGACAGGTGTGACATCTGGTCCACGATCATCTTAGAAATGAGGAAACTGGGTCCAGAGAGGTTGGACAATGAGGAAGTAAGCAGAACCAGCATTGGAATCCAGGTCTTCTGACTCTAAATCGAGCATTCTTTCTACTCTTCATTTGTATCTGCCTTTTTCTTCTCTATTAGAACATAAGGACATTGAAAGTAAATTCTCTGTTCCTTTGTATGTCCTCCAGAGCACAGCACCCAGCAGGCGTTCAGCTAAAAACCTTTCCTTGTGTTTGTTGAGTGAATAAATGTTGGATGGCGGATACTGTATCTGCTCCTCAGATCTTTGTGTGACCTCCAGCCCCTTCAATGGGGGACTTCCACTCCGAAAGGAGTTTTTCTCCAAAGAGAAAACATAAATGCCAATGACCTTGAGAAGCAGAACAATGTTAATTTTCTCCTAAGACATTGTTTTCTCTAACTGCTAAATGAAATTTAGTACTTCCTTGAGTTATGAATGCAGGTAATAAACATTCGGAGAAAGGGGTCCACAGGCTTCACCAGACTGTCAAAGGGGTTTAGATAAGAACCCCCTTGCTTTATGGTGAGGAAGGCTAAAAAGAGCAGAAAGATACTGGAAAATGGATTTCCCAAACAGTCTTGTTCCTTGGGCACTTGGGCAGGGGAAATCATGAAGTGGTGGAAGATCCTCCTATATGTGTAACAAAACCAGGAAGATACAAGACTATGCATCCCCTGCCTTAAGCCATCAAGGGCTGGGCTGGACCAGCTAGAAAACACTGTGGACTGGTAACTGCCAACCTTATCTGCAAGCCTGGCTCATGGTATGGGGAGGAGGGAATCCATGCTGTTTTCTCTGACCTGCCCCCCTACCATAACTCTGTGTTCCCTGATGGCAAGGTCTACAGGAGGATGGGACGTCTTGTCTTTCTCCATCTCTCATCCCTTCTGACACACTTTCTTTTTCTTCCTTATGCCCTCTTGCCCACTGTGTTCTTGAGAGTCCACTTACCCTCTGGTGTAAGCTTCCAGTTCCAATAAGGGTCTCTGGAGTCGTACGGATGGATCTCAGACGCACACTTCAGCAGCTCCTGGCAAGCAAACTCACCCTTCTTCTGTACTATCAGAAGTATCCGGCGCACTACATGCTCAGGGTCATTCATGGCATCCAGGGACTCATACTCACTCACTGTGATGATGCCTCGAGCCATAAGCCCATCCAGCAGGATGACTGAATCATTTTTGAGGACTTCTACCAGTTGTTTCCTCTCTCGTTGGATCATCTCTGAAGGCCTGTCCTGGATGTTGCCCATCCTGAGTGAGGAGGAGTGTAGAGGGAGGCCTAGAACAGGACCATTTCACACTCCCAGTACAGTCCACTTCCCAGCCTCCTGAGCACTTAGTCCCCCATCCCCACACAACCTTTCATTCTTACATATAACCTACTACTTTTCGAGCCTCAGTTCCCTCATCTGCAAAATGGGGGTGTGAATACCTTCTCTACTTATCTCAGACTTATAGTGAGGATCAAATGGAATAAGATGTATTTTTGTATTTCAATATTGTAATAAATGTACAAATGAATATTGTACTAAATTGTATGTTTATGATTTGTGAATTTTAGTAACTCCTCACTTGGTAACCACACCCTCCCTACCCCAAGTTTTCCCTTACCCCAAAGCATCCCTCCAATTATTTCTTCTGCATCAGCCTTTCCCAAGTCCTGGGAAATGTGACTTCCTCTACAATCTTTGACTTTCTAGGCAAATCCCCCTCCCCCCTTTAATTCATCTCAGGTGGGGTTAACAACATCTCTGAACCTTTGTAAACTTAGGACTATAAGATTTAAAATGAGAGGGGGCCTTGGAGGTCATCTAGCTTAACTCTTCCATTTTACAGATGAGGAAACTGAGGCCCAGACTTGATCATGTTAAACGTCTCTACTTCAATACTTTGAGGATCTGTGATTTCACAGCTGTGGCTGATTTCTCTTCTGATGTGGGTCATATCACCCCCTCCCCAAGAGACCTCACTTAGGTCTTTTGGACTTGTTGCAGCCAAAGAAATGCATCACCTGCAGAACTCTACCTTAGGCAGACAGGTCAGAGTCAGAGTCTTCCCCTTCCATCTACTCTGTATGTATCTTGTATGTGCCCCCCTTCTCTAGAGCAGTCTTAATCCACTATCCCCAGGGCTTCATGTTCCTCCATCAGCCTTCCCTCATCAGACCCCTATCTTATATCCCCTAGCTCTCATCACCACCACTGTGGTGTTCCTCCAAGGGCTAAAGGTTTGGAGTAATTGTTACACGTTCTCTGGGAACAAGGGCCAGACTTTCTGGGTAGCAGGCTATCTCCTCTCCTGACATGACTCTATCCAACTACAAAGGCTTGTTTCCTGTGCCCTGCATTAGAATGCTAGGTCTGGGGACCAATGGGAGGGGAGATGCCCAGATACATACTGGGAGATCCCCAGGATCTAACAGTAATATCCAGGCAAACCCATGTAAGTGGGATCACAGGGCCTTTTAGCATCCAGGCAAATCTTTCCCTAACCTTGCCTTGTTCCTCCTGAGCCTTCTCAGCACAGGTGTTCTAAGATCTCTTACCTCTCCAGGCCTTGTTTCCCAAGATCCAAGTCTTCTTACCAGGTCTGACCCCTCCTCCCCCCAAAAAAGAATTCCTAAATTTGGCCTAGGCACCATGCACTTTCCAACTCAAATTCTATTCTGAAAGGCAATGGGTCTTTGCCTGGTTTGTGCCTCAGTGTCTCCTCTGTTGATATGGAGAGGATGACTCACTACTCAGTCGTCAATACCCAAGAAACCCACACCTCCACTCCCAGCTTCCCTCATACTGAGCTGGCCTTGCTCAGAGGAAAGGAGGGAAGAAAAGGGAAAGCGTCTCACAGCTCACTCACCCGGGTTGATGCCTCTGGCTCAGAAGGGAGATGACTGTGCAGAAAGTCTGAGGTGGAGGAGATGGAGGAGTCCAGGGAGAGGGAGGGGCTTCTGCAGCTGCCCTGTGGGGAAGGAAGGGCTGGCTGCTGCCAAGGCACTGGCATTGAGCCTGGGGCTTTGGGGAAATGAAGTGGGTCAGCTCCCTCTCTCTCCTGAACAATGTCAGGGAAGGCATATGGGGCTGGGTTGGATTTATAGAAACCTCTTCCTCGACTTTATCAAAAATACATGGGTGGGGGGGTGGAGTGGGGGCTGGGTGGGGGGACAGAAATACTCACATTTCATTGGCTGTGTGTATTCTTTCCCAACCTCCACACCACAGAGATGGCCTTTATGAAATGCTATGTCCAGCCAAAGAAATTCAGCACCTAGTGGCCAACTTTTTGGTGACAAGACAGCTGACAAATAAAGTGGCCAAGTGTGTGTCAGAGCTGGGGATATAAACACCCATAGACGTGTATGCCCTTCCTAACTGGGTGGCCCTGGGTCAGGGGGATTAGCTTCACTAAGTCTCGGTCTTCTCATCTATAGGATGGAGGAGGGCCTTCGTTTTTCTGCCCGATAACCCTTCTCCTCTACCACGGGATGGTGCTCTGCTCTGAAGGACAATGATGTGGTGGGTGTGTGTGTGATCAGCAAAGTCCTGATTTGCTAGTCAAGTTACACCTGCAGTGAAAGTGGACAATAACCCTGGCTCCCTGTGGAGGGACGTGTTGGGATGACGCAAGGAGCTCCTGGTTGGTTCACGGCAAGTGACAGGCAGTTTCAAAAAACATTCGAAACTGAGAGTTGGGGGTTGGCGGGGGGGGGGGGGGGGAGGATGGAAACTCTTGTTAAGGCACCACCCCTTTGTAGAAGAAGATGAGGAAAAGATGAGGAAAATCTGCCATTCTCTTTAGGGATCATTTCTAGTCCTCCAGAAAAGGTATGGGGTGGGGGGGCGGAATGTCTCACCTCTCAGCCCCATCATGGCAATAGAGGTTTCCCAGCCATGTCTGTCAAGAGATTTCTTCTTGAAAAAGATGATCATCAGCAGGATCATCTTATGGCTAAAAGAATGAAAGGAAACTAGGCCCTAGTTGGCCAGAGTTCTGGATATTCCTTGCATACGACCCTCCATCTCCCACCTCTTTGCTTTTGTACCCTGCTTGCCATGCTCTCCCTCCTCACTTCCATCTCTTGACTTCTCTGACTCCCTTTAGCTCAGTTTGAATTCCATTCTACAGGAGTCCTTTCCCAGTCCCAGCTGCCAGCGCCTTCCTTATAAGATTACCTCCACTTTACCCTGTATATCACTTATATTGACAAAGTTGCTTGGGCAGCTGGGAGATGTAATGGGTAGAGCAGTAGGCTTAGAATAAGTAAGACTCATCTTTATGAGTACAAATCCTACCTCAGATACTTCCTAGCTGTGTGACCCCAGGCAAGTCACTTCACCCTGTTTGCCTCAGTTTCCTCATCTGTAAAATGAGCTGGAGAAGGAAATGGCAAACCCCGCTAGTGTCTCTGCCAACCAACCCCAGATGGGGTCATGAGGACTTGGCCATGACTCAACAGCAACAACAAAGTCAGAAATTAGAACAGAAATGGTTTATGTGGCAAAAAGCAGGTTGATGACGCTGCCTGTCAATCTGAAAGTTTGATCTCATATTACCCAGTATCAAAGTGATGTGACGGATTTCAGATTCACAAGAAAATTGTGCTAATTTGCATAATCATAAATGTAATAAATATATAAATTACATATAAATATATTATATAAATAGAACATAATAATAGCCAGTTTCAATGGAAAAAAAGGAAACTTTATCCGAAAACAAAATTTGAAACCTGATATGGAAGCAGAGAAGTGTAAGAGTAAGAAATGAACAATATTAGATATAAATTGAAATGCTGGATCAATATAAAGAGAACTTGATTATATTATTTGCAAGGATCAATCAAGGTTCATCAGTGAGTAGGTGAAAATAGAGAGAATTTTTAAAGGAAATAAAAGCTAGTTTATATTGGCATATGGCAGACTTGAAGCTAAATTAAAACACAGTAAGAAACATATGAAGATGCCCTAGTCAACTGAAAAATGTTTAAATGCAACTCTCCATACTGTGACACTAATTTATCTGGAGCCCAGGCGGATGGCTTTGATTGAAGAATTCCAAGCAACAAGGAAAAATGGAAAAATGGAACTTTTCACTCAGACAGACACCAATTCTAGATCTTCATTTTCACTGATTATCAGAAAAGGAAACTTTTAAAAGGGCAGAAAAAGAAAGCCCCAGGATTGTAGAAAGTGGCAACTCAAGTATGAATAAGTATTTATTTATCTAGGAGTAAGAGCAAGTATTTAGACCTTATTAAGATAAGAGTTGAACAGCAAGCTAGCCAGCAAGTTTGCTAAGCTTGCAGAACTATGAATTCCTTGAAGAAATATTTCTTTCCTCTGTGGGAAGATGGAGTTAAAGATTTCTCATGATTTCCAAGCTTAACATCACAAGAACTTAGTTTTCTTGTGGATTTGGGAAAGTAGCTGGAATCACATAGCAATGCGGAGATTTGAGCAATTTAAAATTCGTATTTATATCGTGTTTGAGATATTAATCGGGTACAATTATTATTCATGGCCCAGTTGATCTATGTTCTGGATAGTAATTGGGGATAGTATGCCTTTGCAGCTAGGAGATACACTCTCTACTGGCTTTTGCATGCAACCAGTATGGAACGCCCAAACTGGAACAGAATGATTTTTCATATAGCTGATTTGAACTGGGTTAATGTTATTAGATTGGCAATGGGTTTTGTTTCATGTTCACAAGACTGTTTTGTATTGGTGCCATGTTTATAAGTTTCTTGCATTATAATTTTGTAAATTGGTCTATAGAAGGACAGTTTATTTTTGGAATGACACCTAGTGTGATATATTTGTAACATTAGGAGGTTAGAATCTCTTCAATCTTAATTCTGTGACTGTTTAGAGTTATTGCATAGTAGAGATAATCGTTTTGAAGACATAGTGTTCTTTCTCTTGCTAATGATTGTCCTGAGTGTTGAAATATATATACTCCTGGCTTGTTGAAATATTAATTTGAGTTTAGTAAACAGTACGGCAGACATTGAAAAGCTAGCAACCCTATTTGAGAACACAGTTTGAAAGCCATAAAATTCCAAATAATTAGGAATATTTGGAATGTAATCAAAATGTGAAATAGATTGCCTATACTGTATTTCAGGAAAGCTAGGTGTCGAAGTGGATAGAGTGTGGGCCTGGAGTCAAAAAAGTTTATCCTCCTGAGTTCAAATCTGACCTTGGTAGCTTCCTAGCTATGTGACCCTGGGCAAGTCACTTAATCCTGTCTGCTTTAGTTTCCTCGTCTATAAAATGAGGTGGAGAAGGAAATGGCAAACCACCCCAGTATCTGCCAAGAAAACCCCAAATGGGGTCACGAAGAGTCAGACATGACTGAAAATGACTGAACAACAGCAGCATACTGTTTGTTACTATTCGTCCTTCATTCTGGAAGAGGACCAATTACATCAAGAAAGCAATGTCTTGACTTGCAAGTGAATTTGGATTTAAGTAAAGCAGAGCTGTACAGAATCATCACCACCATTACTCTCTCCTCCAGAGTCATTGGAGTCCAGTGGTAAGATATAGGCTGAGATGATTCACATAATCATAAAAGCATATAAATTATATTAAATTATATATTACATAAATATATAAATAACAACAACAACAATAATAATAATAATAGTTGGTTTCAACGGAGAAGAAAGGAAACTTGATCTGAAAACAAAATTTGAAACTTGATTTGGAAGCAGAGAAGTATAGGGGTAAGAAATGAACAATATTAGATATCAATTGAAATGCTAGATCAATATAAAGAAAATACAGTGGGAGACCTTGGCCTTTTTTCAATGATAAATTTGGTGATTGCTCAATGGAAATCCAAACCATGGTGCCATAGGCTATTCCAATGAACTCAATTGATGTTTTTAATAGGGTCCAGTATAACCCCAGGCAATTGCCTAAAGACCCCTTCTCCTTGCTGTGGGATGTTCCAATATGTGAAGCTCTGAGAAGGCCTCTCCCAGAGTGGATGCAGACCTGTTCCCAATGAGACTCTTTCAGGATAATGTAAGAGTTAAATTAAAAATTCAGGCCATGGAGAACCTTTGCTTGGTCCCTTTGTTTTTATAGAGTGCACAAAGACAATCTAGAGAGATTTGAGATGAAGAACAAGACATACAGTTTTGGACATAGACCATGTAGGAATTTGTTTTGCTTTGATTATTCATATTTGTAACAAAGGTTTGGTTTTTCTGTTTTTCGTTTAAATGGTGAGACGGGAGGGAGAAAAAATAAATACTTGTCGATCGAAAAAGAAAAAAAAAGTACAATTCTAGGCCATCATGGGAATAGACAGGCAATAGAAACAGAAGATCTAGGCTGATTCCATAGCCCAAATCTGAAACCCTTCTTGTCATCCCTCAGGCAGAATAGCTGGGTCTTACTATTATACTATAAAAAAATGATGAACAAGCAGACTTCAGAAAAACCTGGAAAGACTTACATGAACTGATGCTGAGTGAAGTGAGCAGAACCAGGAGAACATTGTACACAGTAACAGCAACATTGTGCGATGACTGACTTTGATAGATTTAGCTCTTTTCAGCAATACAATGATCTAAGACAACTCCAAAAAACTCATGATGGAAGATGCTGTCCACATCCAGAAAAAGAACTATGGAGTCAGAATGTAGATCAAAGCATACTATTTGCTATTTGCTCTCTCTCTCTCTTTTTTTTTTTGTTTCTTCTTTCTCTTGGTTTCTCCCATTGGCTCTAATTCATCTTTACAATATAAGTAAAGTAAAAATATGTTTAATACCAATGTATATGTAGAGCCTATATCAGATTGCATGCCCTCTTGGGGAGGGGGGAGGGGGAGGAGAGGGAGAAAATTTAGAACTCAAAATCTTATAGAAGCAAATGTTGAAAACTAAAAATTAATTAATTTTTTTAAAAAAGGAAATGGGGAATAAAAAGAATAATTGGGTCCTTGCTCTTTTACAAGGCTTGTTTTTGCCTAAAGTGACCCTTACCCTGCTCCTGTGTACGTAAGCAACGGTGGTCATTGGTGTTGCTACAGGTCTGAAAAACTGATTGAAATTTGTCTTGAACAGCTCAATACTATTTACTAAAGCTGCTTCATCTTTCAGACACATAAGGTTGGGAAAGCAGACCAATGCAAAAAGAGCAGAATACGTGATTTTTGTCTTTTGTTGTCATACAAGTTGATTTTATTCAAATGAGTAAATGCTGCTAAAACATGGGAACTGGTCAAGGAGCCCAGACCCTACTATTATGCCCAGAATTCCACTGATGCAATTCTGCACACTGAAGAAGCTGAGGGAGCCTGCCTCTGGGAAGGATGTAATGACATGTAATTGAAGTGTTTTGGAGAGACTTTAGAGCATGGGTAGAGATTCTGTAGCTGGTTCTGGTCTACTAGCCACATGGTGAATGGAAGACTCTTTGATTGGCCATTATTACAGAACCAGAATTGTAGAGATCTTCAAAGGCTGTATTCAGTTTCCATTGAGAAATGATGCTGTTAAGGGAGAGGACAATGGCTCTCTCTTCTAAAGCAGACAGACATGTGGCCCCATGAGAAAGGGTCCTTCCTGTCCTTCTGTCTTGGCATTTGCTCTTTCCTTTTATTTAACCTGGTACCTACAACCTTGTGAGTCTCAAAAGGTCAAGAGAAAGTGCTATCGGGGGGTCTTGGCTTCCAGGAATCTGGAGTCTAGGGAATCTGGGGAGTCTGGAAGTCAAATCCATGCGGAGTTTTGCAGGCAGCCCAGTACTGAAGCACCAAGGTGTGACCTTTGGGGATATACCCCAGTGGTAAATGAGAGGAGGACTCATCCAGAAGAATCGATGCTGCATTTGCATGAGAACATGGTGGGATCAACAAGATGTAGAAATTGTCCCAAGTTTGAGCCCACTTTCCCCAGAGACTGAGGTGGGATAGGGGAGAATGTGCCCTTGAGGTGCTGGGAGAAAATTATGAACTTTTGTTCCTGCAGTATCTTCAAAGTAATATCCCTTTTTAAAAGTTAATTGATGTTAATTGGTTAAATGGAACTGGGGTGCTATTCCCTGGTAGCTAACAGTGGGAAGAACTACTGGAATTGGGGCTTGAGTCAATAGCATTAGAAAAGAGATCCCCTAACCCCTCAGGGGTACCCCTAGGACCCGGAGGGGGTGATACATATGTGTGTGTGTATATATATATATATAACAGATATAGCTGTATCTATATACATAGATATAGCTATATCTATATCTATATCTATATATCCTTGCTCTGGTAGAGTGAGGCCAAATCATACTCATTACACAATAATAATGAATATATTCTTAATAGAGTATATATGTTTTCTAGATGAGTTGAAGCTTACCCTACTTCTAAAGCAAACTACAAAGCAGTCACAAAGGAAATTGTTGTGAGACAATCACAATGTTATTAATGACCGATTGGCTGCTGAAAGCCAGGATCTTCAGTACTGAGTTAATATATTTCATTGTAAATGGGCAGCTAGGTGGCACCATAGTGCATAGAGTGCTGGACCTGGAGTCCAGAAGACTCATTTTCTTGAGTTCAAATCCTGCCTCAGACACTTACTAGCTGTGTGACCCTGGAGAAGTCATTTCATCCTGTTTGCCTCAGTTTCCTCATCTGTCAAATGAGCTGGAGAAAGAAATGTCAAACCATTCCAGTATCTTTGCCAAGAAAACCCTAAATGTGGTCATGAAGAGTTGGGCAGGGTTGAAATGACTAAGCAACTGTAAATGAGCTTCTATTCCTAAAGAGCTTGAGGTAAAGGGTCAGAGTGACTGCTGGCAGCCTCTCTCTCCTTTCCAAAGAATAGGATTTGCCATTCTAGAACAACTAAAACTGTTTCGTGGTAGTGTGTCTATCATCTCCAGGACAAAAGGCTGTATATTATTTCCTGATGGGTGCCTTTCTGGAAGGCACTGTAAACAGTTCAGTTAGGAATGTGAGATGCATTTATTACCGGTACCTTTTACTTTACCATTTCCTATCCCAAATGTATCCTTGCACAAATGTATTCTTTAAGAAGGTATTTGGTATATGTACATATTGGTAGAAAAAAATGTCTCCAATGATTAATGTACAAATTGTGGCCACCGATGACCCTCCTTGGCTATGCTTCTACTATATGCAAAGAGATTAAAGGACTGCCTAGACACTCAAGTATGTTTGAACGCTGGGTTTTGTCTCTACCCATTACCTTGCTTTCTATACCCCAATTCAAGGCAATTCCTCAACCCTATTATGTCACTTTATAGCAATAGTTCTTACTATCTTGCTACATTTGCTGTATTATAGCAAAACATGGAAATTTCATCTTTTTGATAAACTAGAATAATGTACCTTGCTACAAATTAGTGGGTACAAAAAATGAGATCTTACATTTAAATTAGGTTTCAAATAACTGTGCAGGGAGCACAAAAGGGTGGAATTGTGGGAGCACATTAAAAGCCTCTTTTTGGTTTCTCTAGAAATTATTAAGAAATAATATTTCTCTGATCTAAAAAAAAACTTGCCAGATTTCCATGGAAATATGGGTGATGGGTAAAAGAACAAAAGGCCTTTCATAATGAAATAGATTAAGGGTGGAAACTGAAGTTTGAACAAATAGAACCTCATCTTCTGGCTTTCCATATTCTCTGAAGGGGGGCAATAAGGTGGTGCCATAGTGGATAGAGCTTTGGGGTTGGAATCAGGAAGACTCATCTCTTCATGAGTTCAAATCTGGCCTCAGATACTTACTATCTGTGTGACCCTGGACAAGTCACTTCGCCCTGTTTGTCTCAGTTTCCTCATCTGTAAAATGAGCTGGAGAAGGAAATGGAAATGTCTGCCAAGAAAACCCCACATGAGGTTGCAGAGTAGGACATGACTAACAACATTCTGTAAAGAGATTAGCCCTAAAACCTACCTTTGTTCCATTCATCTGGAAGCATATTATTCAGAAGACATTAGATATTGCTCTCTAGGAGGAATTCCTCTGATTCCTCAAGGGAAGTCCAGGGAGAAATGGGAAGGTGTCTTCCTTACTCAACCACTCTGAAATGTTAACCTCAATGTCATCCACATTTTAACATATGATGATCTTTCCCTGATTAAAGATTCCTATAAATGTTACTCAAATTGTTTTGGGGACCCTGATGTTAGAGGACCAAGCTAGAAATTCTTGGATATTAGATTAATGTTAAATTAAATTAAATGTTTCTGGGAGACTAGTGCCTAAAATACAGAATATAGTATTATTTTTTTTTCTTTGATAAGATGGAAGAAGGTATATGAGGAAGCACAATAGATCTTAGGAGATGTGAAGAGGGAGAAAAGAGAAATATGGGGTGGGGGTGAGGAGCAAAACATCTACATGTTTCTTTGTCACTGCCACTGTCTGGCCTCAGTAAGCTCCTAAGGAAGGAGGAGGGAGGTGATCAGTATGCCTGGGCTGGAGGGCAGTTAGATAGCACCATAGTGCCAATCCTGGAGTCAGGAAGACTCCTCTTCCTGAGTTCAAATCCAGCCTCAGACATTGCTGTGTGACCCTGGGCAAGTCACTTAACCTGTTTACCTCAGTTTCCTCATCTGTAAAATGAGCTAGAGAAGGAAATGTCGAACCACCCCAGTATCACTGCCAAGAAAACTCTAAATGGGATGAGGAAGAGTTGGACATGACTGAACAAATAAAAAACTGGCTAGAGGCTTTGGAAAGTCTCATCAGGGCAAGGAGATACAATTTTTAAAGGGAGCATGGGAAAGCAAGCCCAGCTATCCCTTTCCCCCCCAAAAAGCCACCCACAACTTTTTACAGCCTGAACCAAGGTCAGAACATAAAATATTCCCATTGGCCTCCCTTTGAAACAGTAGCAGAAAGAGCACTGAAATATTTACATTGATTTTTTTTTAAAGAAAAAATAATTACAAAGCAAGAAAAGAGCATTGGATTGAAAGTCAGTGGATATTGAGTCTTGTCCTTGGGCGAGCCACCTCCTCTCTATGTACCTGTTTCACTAACTAAAAAATAAGAATGTCAGACTAATTGCTCTTTAAAGTGTCTCCTAAAAAAAATAATGTGTCTCCTAGCTCAGACACTCTAAGACTAACTTAAGAGGTAGAAACAACAGCTCAGTGCATTGGAAATTGCCTCAAACCTTTCAGGAGACTTCAGTTCGAGCCCCAGCTCTGACATTCACTACCTGTGTGATCTTGAGTTTAACCATTATAACTTCCCTACCTTCAGTTTCTTTGTCTGTAAAATGAGGATGATAATACTTGTATTTACATCACAGGGGTGTTGTAAAGATCAAATGAGATAATGTAGGTAAAGTGGGCCCTTCAACTGTGAGGAAGGAGGTCTGCGGGCTGAACCAAGTGGCATGGAATAAAGAAGAGAGCTGAGGAGGACACAGAGTCAATATAGTGGAGTAGCAAGAAAAGATACAGTGAGCTTCCCCCAAAAAACAACCCCCCCCCAAAACTTCAAACAAACAACCCCATCTTCTCCAAACAAAAAAAGGAATCCCACCATTTAAAAAAAGTATTGTGATGATAGGGACACTGAAAACACATATCCAGAAGGAGAAAATTACTCCAAAACAACCACAGGCAAAGCCTCAAAGAAAAACATAGCTTGGGCACAAATTCAACTAGAATTGCTGGGAGGGATAAAGCAAGAAGGGTTTTTTTTTAAGTTTTAAAATGTTTTTACAAACAAAATGAGAGCGCTAGAAGAAAAAAATTGGAAAAGAAATGAGAAGCGATGGAAGAAAAAATTAGAACAGGAATTACCAGGTTGGTATAAGAGGTACAAAACCTTGCCCAAGCAACAAACTCCATGAAAATTAGAATAGACCAAATAGAAGCTAATGACTTCATGAAACAACAAGAAATGGTAAAACAGAGTCAAAAAAACTGAAAATAAAATAGAAGAAAATGTAATGTGTCTCAAAGCAAAAACCACCCACCTGGAAAATAGATCAAGAAGGGTAAACTTAAGGATCATTGAACTACCTGAAAGTCAACACCCAAAAAAGCCTACACATCATATTCCAAGAAATCATAAGACAAAACTGCCCTGACCTCTTAGAACCAGAGGGCAAAATGGAAACAGAAAAAGAAAAAAAAAAACCCTAGTCAAGTCCTGAAACTCCAAAATAAAAATTTCCAGAAACAATATGGCCAAAATCAAGCATGTTCAGGTCAAAGAAAAAGATACTGCAGGCAGCCAGAAGGAAGGAATTCAGGTACAAAGGATTTAGGGTAAGGATCACACATTATTTGGCAGTCACCACTATTAGGGAGCAGAGAGCTTGGACCACACAAAATACCAGAAGGCAAAGGATAAAGGCTTAAAACCAAGAATACTTTACTTAGCAAAACTGAATATAACCCTAAAGTGGAAAAAAATGAAGCTTTAATGAAAAGGAGGACTCCCCAACATTCCTAAAGAAAATACCAAAGTTGCAGAGAAACCATGAAGTCCAAACATGCAAGTCAGGGGCAACATAAAAAGTTAAACATGACTGAACTACTGGAAGCAACTAAACATGGACAAACTGCTTACATTCTAATAATGCAGAGATGATACTCATGTCACCTCTGAACCTGGTCATTAGGGGTCACAAAGGGATTCTAATTAGAAGGCTGGGAGTGGTTCTGTTATCTACTAGTGATCTTAAAAGAAGAATGGAAAGGGAGAGGGAGAGGAATACACTGGGGAGGGTAAGGGAAAGGAAAGTTAGAAGAAAATCTCACATAATTGGAGTGCACAAGCAGAAGTTTCTACAAATAAGGAGGAAAGGGTGGAGGGAGTAACACTTGAACTTCATTCTCATCTGAACTGGAAAAGAAGGAAAGAATGTGCACACACAACCCCACAACTGGATACAGAAATAACTTTCACTCAACAGGGAAATGGGGAGAAAATGAAGAAGGGAGAAGGGGAAATTAGAGGAAGGGTAGATTAAGGAAGGGATTATTCCTAAGCAAAACAAACTCTAAGTATGGATAAAAACATTGATAGATCTTTTTGTGGTAGCAAAGAATTGGAAACTAGTGGTGGTGCCCATCAGTTGGGGAATGGCTGGACAAGTTATGGCATATAAATGTGATGGAATACTATTGTGTCATAAGAAATAATGAAGGGGAAGGTTTCAGAGAAATCTGAGAAGACTTGTATGACCTGACGCGGAGTGAAGTGAGAAGAACCAAGAGGACAATTTATAGGAAGACTAATATTGTGAAAAGTCAAACAATTTTGAAAGACTTAGGAGCTTTGATCACCATTATGACAAACCAAGATTCCAGAGGACTTGTGACAAAACATGTTGATTAGAGTGTTGAAAGACTCAGAATGTAGAATGAAACATTTTTTTTAACATCGCCAATTTGATTTTGAAATTTGTTTTGATTGTCCCTATATGTTTGTAACAGAGTTTTGGTTTTTCTTTCTCAATTCGGAAGAGAAGGGTGTGGGGGAAGAGAAGGTGGATTTTGGCTGACTGAAAAATATAAAACTATATTTTAATTACATTATATATTATATTAAAATTATGTTTTATATAAAATGGATTTTAAAATATATTTAGCTTTTTTTTTTAAATAAAAGAACTGAGTCACTCTTCAGTCCCACTTTGATCTAAGGCCTTCCTACTCCCCTTCCATCCTCAAAAATCGCAGAACATGTGATAATAATTGATAGCAGCTAGCACTTCTGTAACAGTTTTTAAAGTTTTCACAGGGTATTACAAACATTATCTCATTTCATTTTTGCAACCACCCTGGGAAGTAGGAGCTATTCTTATTATTCCCATTTCACAGAGGAGGAAAATGAGGCCCAAAGAGTCATTTATCGACTTGCCCAGGGTCACACAGCTAGCTTCAGAACTTCCTGACTCCAAGGCTATAAAGGTCTTTTATTATTGTTGTTAGTCATAATGCTCTCCGAGTCTCAGTTTCCTTAATCGGTAAAATAGGGATGCTGTAACTCACTCACTCTACCTGCCTCCCAGAGTTGTTGTGGGGAAAACACTTTGCAATGGTGTCACAGAACGAGTCGCACAGGATGGGCAGGCATGGATGGGATGAGATCGCCATCTCTAGAGGGACCTTCCAAATCGATGAGATCACAGTCCCTTTGGAGTAGCTGAGCCCGATGGGGCTCAGAGTGAGTGAGGGTGGGGCTGGAGACGCAGAACCAAAGAAATCCAGCCCGGATCCGGAGCCTGGGCGGCGGCGCAGCCACAGGTAGCCCTGGAGGCATAGGGTGCGAGCGCTGGAAAGAAACTGCATCGTTTTTATTTGTAACCAGCCCTCAGGAGGTGCCTGGGAACCCGGGACCAAAGTGCAGGGAAGGGAGGGGCAGGGGTGGGGTGCTGGGGAGGGGTGGGGGGACCACGTGGGGGGGGCGGGGTGGAGGCGAGCCCCAGAGCCAATGAAATCCCGACCGGGCCCCAGCCCTCTGGCCCCGCCGCACCGGCCGGCGGCGAGGCGGAGCCCTGGGCTTCTGGGGAGGGGCTGTCTCCCACCAGGGGCGCTCAACGCATTCTGGGGCGCTACGTACCCAATTCCCTACCTGGCGCACTCACTCAGGCCCGGGGCCTTGCAACTACTTGGGTGGGGATTTGGCGGGGGGGAGGAAAGACGGAGGGGTGGGTGGGCTGGAATCCGAACCAAGCGGCCCAGAATGGGAAGGGACGCCGAATCACTCTGGCCCGCTCTGATTGGCCCTACTCTCTGCTATCTCCCCTCACGGGTCGGGGCTAGCCCCCGGGCTCAGGTAGGGGGTCCGAGTCCCATTCTGGGTCAGGGTCTGCGAGGGGTCATAAAGGGCCAAGGCACCGGGGACCCCTAGGGCCGGAGCTCCGAAGCTCGAGGGGGCTTCCATCGGGAACGTTCGGGGCGTCCTGGAGGCTGCCGGCTCCTTTCCTGAAAGGACAGCGGAGTGGGAGGGAGGAGCAGATAGCAAAGAATTGGGGCCTTCGGTACCCACGGTGAACAGTAATTCTCCTGTATTGGGGCCTTCGTGGGAGGGCCCGCTGTCCCGAGACGCAAACAAGCAAGAAGGGAAAGCAGGGGCGTCCCCACCCCGGTTTGTTTATTCAGGTCTCCTCTCTTGTTCTCTAATCTCCTACCCGGGCCCTCCCTTTTCCCTTTTTTCTCAGCCCAGACACTGCCGCTCCCCATTCTTTCTAACTGGCTTCCAACCCTAATCCCCTCTGAGATGTTGGGGGTCAGTCAGGCCCAGACCTCAGACCTCAGCATTCCTGGCCCCACCCCGAGTGCCTTCCTTCAGGCCAATATCGAGGTCTGCCTTCCCCTCCTTCGAATTCCACCTAGATGCTTCTGTTGGAAAAGTGGAAGGGCCAGTGCGGAGTAAGTCTTCACCACTAGCGCCGGGAGTTCCCCCAGCTTCCCCACACCCACCCCAAATACCCACCGGCACGCGGTCTCACGCTACACAATAATTACCTGAGCCCGGGGGATTCAACCCTTTGGACACTAGCTCGGTCTCACTCTTTTCCATATCTTTGGGAAGTTGCTGCATCTGGATGTGAAAATTCCGAGCACAGAGAAAGAAAGGCGTGGGGAGGAAAGCATTGAACCTCCTTGGGAAATCTAGTGGGAAGCGGGAGCTGGGGAAGGAGGGAAGGAGGACACATCGAGGCCCTATGGGGGGAGCAGGGGCTCGAGGAAAGGTCAATTTGAGAGTGACCTTGACTTCGGAATTCTGCCCTTGGATGGGCTGCCCTGAGGTGAAGTGGAAGGAAGGGGTCCACCGGATCCGAAAGAAGGGAAGGTGCGGAGGGGAGTGGGGAACTGCGCTGGCTTGGGCACAGGGCGGGGATTCCGCCCTTAGCTTTCTCCCAGTGACGCCCTCCCCGGTTCCTTCTATTCCCCCCCCCCCCTTACCAGAGACAGCCCCACATCCATATCTAGCAGGCTCCACTCGCTCCCTGGGAGGCCGGGGCTGAACACCTGAGGATTACAGAATTTAGAGCTGGACCGGACTTGTGGGATCAGCTAGACCAAGCCCCTCAATTTTACAGAAGAAGAAACTGAGGCCGAGAGCGGGAAAGCGTCTTGGCTCAGAGGTAGTTGGTAATAGAGGTAGTATTCTTATCTAGGTATTTTGACTCCCAATGCTCAGCTCTTCCACCCCCCATGAAGAAAGGGAAGGGAGGACCCAAGAAGCCAGTAACACCATCCCTGGTCTGGGTCAGAGTGAATACTTACCTCCAGCCCTCCCTCGGGCTCTAAGCTGCCAGGCTGGCCCCGAAGCAACAGCTGTAAACTCTCTAGGCTGAGGTCTGCAACATCTAGGGGTTCCCCAAGCTCCCTGTGGGGACCAAGGACTCTGGCTCAGCCACACTCCTTGCCTCCCCCTCCCTCCAAAGAGCTCCTTTAGGAAAGTTTTTTTCTGTGGTGGAGGGGGTGGTCCAGGAACAAATCACACTGTACCTTACCCCACCTCCCCACCCCATTTTGATCAGGTCAGAATGAACATCCCTGCATCTAGGAGGGTCCTGGAGGTTATTAAGAGCTGAGACGGGTCTTGGCAATCTGTCTAGTTTAGTCCCTTCATCGCAGAAAAGAGATTGAACCTCAAAAGAGAGAATTAGATTCCCTAAGGTCACAGGAAAACACAAGCGGGCTTCACAGGACTGCCGGTCCTTGTCTCTTTCCTCTCTGTGCTGTCAAAAAATGGCAGGCAGCTTCAGGGCTGATGAGCAAGAGGGAGAGCCTTCTCATCATGCCGTGTGTGCATGGCTGTTTCTGGGTTCATTAGAATAGCCACCCTTCCCCCTCATCTCCCTCAAATCACTTCCTTCAAGAGCCAACTCAGAAACTCTGGTGCACACAGTAGGCGCTTAATTGAATGAAGAAATGCATACATGCATAAACTGCATATATAGCACTTCACCTTATTGAACTAAGTAAGTCCAGAGACTTATCTGCAGACTTATATAGCAGGGGGCTTTCATTCCACAATCAGTGTTATTCCAAAAAGAAAAAGCTTAAATATAAAAACCCTCATGGTAGAGGGTTCAAGGATAAACACATTTATTCTTAAAATAATGGCATGAGATCCTCTCCTGATATTAGGGGAGGCTTCAGAGATTAGAAGGGGGGTGGAGAAAGAAGGGGAATGGGGGAGTCCTTCCTCACCAGCATCTAGCATCCTGGAGCAACTGAGTGGGAGAACCTAAGAGGTGGGACATTCTCTTTATGTGTGTTTCAAGACCAGAAGTTCACAAACTTATTGTGGACTAAGTAACTCTGACTTTGCCTGCAAGCCCCCATTCCTGGGGGCCTATGTTGCTGGGATCCTCCCCTCACCTGTCTGGGGGCCCTCTTGGGACCCTTCTGTCTGGCTGCTGGACACTTTTGTGCCCCTCGGGGCTACAGCTCCCCTTGCCTTCCAGGATGGACTGCACCACAGCCACAGGAAGCACGGGTGGGGCTGTCACATAGAAGTCGTAGTCGTTTGGGGCAACACCTGGAGCAGCTGTGCCTTTCCCCCCGGGGCTGGCTGGCTCTTCCTTGAGCAGCACCAGGCCCTTCTCCCTGCACCAGAGAAGAGCATCCCCTGCAGCCCAGCGCTCTGCCACCCACTGTGGCAATCCCAGAATCCTCCGTTTCTGGCTTCCTCCAGATTCCCCTCTTACCTCCCAGTGCCAGAGGATGGTGACATGGTTCCTTCGGGGGAAGGGGACGCTTCGGAGACGTCAGAGATGATGGGTCCCTTCAGTCCTCTGGGGCTGTTTTGGCAGGAGGACGGCTCTGTGGAAGGCTGTAAACACAATACCAGGCCCAGCTCCCCTGACTGAGCCCGGGGAAAACAGAAGAAGGGGACCCAGATCTGATGGGGGAAACAACTTTGCTCCTGGAGCATCCTGGGCTCCTTGAGGGAGTCCTCAGTTTGATGAGATAGCCCCTGCCCTCCTTTTTTTCCTCTTGGGGAAAAAGGTAGGGGTTATTCCCTGCATGGGGGGGTAAGGAATGAGCATGACACTTACTGACTGGATAAAGTAGGAGTCCTGCAAGGGAAGCTTAGCCAGGGGCCTGCTGACTTTGACTCCGGGGTGTGTCCCAGTCCCTTCATCCAGCATCAGGGGCCTTAGGGGGACAGGGGAGGGCTCAGGATTACAATTCACCTCTCCCTCCCAAACCCCATCCTCCCTCTCTTCCAGGTCTCCTCGCAGGGGAAGGGGTCAGGAAGCTTGGGGTTCAACTGCACCAGGGCACTACTGAACTGAGGAGTCTGCAGATAGTGGCAGACTTCCATGGTGCTCTGGGAACCCACAGAATGGCTCTGATGGCTCCCCCACCCTGGGACCCAGCCTAACCACCCCACCCCTTCCCATTACCCCCTGCCAGTAATAGCAGCAGTGCTGAATCAGCCCTCCTGCCACCCTGAGCCCTGGTTCTGTCACCATGGCACCCTGATCACATGGGAGGGACTAGCCCAGGGGACCATGGAATGGGGAGACCCTAGATGCTCTGCTCTGTGGCCTGAACTCCTAGGACAGTGGTGTTTGGGAGGGTCCACTCCAGCTCGGGGAAGGGGAAGGGATCTAGGACTCAGGGAATCAGCTGAGGGAGAGGAATAGGCAGAGGAATTCAGGTCTGTCCCTATTTCTCACACACCCCACTCACAGTTTTCTCTTGGTGGCCCCACTGCTGGGCCCGGCCTGGAGTGGGCCAAAGAGACACTGGATCAGCTGTCCAGGTTAAAAAGGTTAATGGAGGGAGGAAGACAGACATCTTTTATTGTCAGAGGAAGGAGGGAAGGACCCAACCTTTTCACAAAGAGCCTGCCTCAAGGACAACAGGACCCTAGAACAGCAACCACTAAAACCAGTTTGGACAGTTCCTCTTCTGAGAGCCAAGTGTAGCCTCCCCCAGGGCTGTCCCTTTCTCCCAGCTTAGAAAGTAGTGAATTCTGGGGGTCCCAGCAACAGACACAACTTAAGATCTGCCCCTGAGCTGAAGACTACTGCATTCCACCCCCACAGTTGAAATGTCCCATCTTCTTTTCCCCCTACTCAGGAAACAGGGCTCTCTGCTGTCAAGGCCTCATCCCTGGGCTTCATCAAGAGTGAAGGGGGATGAGGGAAGGAAGAAGGGGCATGAGAAGTTATGACCCCATCCCAGCTGGTTGTGACTCCATAGTTCACTTTTCAGCCAGTGGGAGGCCATGTGAGGGGGATGGGTGGAGTCCCACATGGGGCGAGTTGGTGGGAGAAAGAAGGGTCTGGGAAGAAAGAGCCCTACCTTGTTGATAACTCTGTGTTGTTGATGGTGTTGCTGCCGGAGGCTCACTACCTCACGCCACAGGACTTCATTTTGCCTGGAGACAAAAAAAAAGGAAGGGGGAAGAAAGGTGGAACTGACCTCCCCCATCCCCCATATCTGCACAAGGACATACATTCCACTGCCTAGAGAAGGTTGGGAGGGTTAGGGGAAAAGACTGCCCACCAAGCCACCTACACACCCATTCCCTTAGTTCCCAGGGATTGGGAAGGGGTGCTTTCAGAAGGAGATGCGATGGGGCAGCCTCTGCCAGGTCACCCTGGAGGGAAGGGTAGGGGCTTTCAGTGGCCTCTGAGCCTGGTATCTGAAGAGGTGCTGCTGGACAGTGCCCTCGACTTAAATGGAGAAGAGCCAAGAACCACCAGTGCAGGGCTAGAAGCCAGGCATGGGGGAGATTGCATTCCCAAACAAAAAGATTCTCTGGGCCACCAAAGGGACCCTGAGCCCAGGACAGACCTGGACAAAGGTCAAGGAACTTTAAAATGTGAAGCTTCCTCTGACCCTCCTGCCCTTCCTTAGGAAGCTGACTCTGTAACCAATTTTCTGGGGCAGGCTGGAGGGAGGGACAGGACCCAAGAAAGTTTGTAGAAAGTGTAAAGAGCATCAGGCCAGGAGTCAAGGTACCTGGGTTCTAGTTCTGGATCTCTAAGGCAGTTTCTCATTGTGACATCCTATAATCTCGAGTCCCTTGCATCTTTAACATATTATGTCCTTGAGACCCTTCAAGCTCTGAGACTCTATCCCATTTCAGGGTCCTTCCAGCAAGGAGGCCAGGAGAGAACACCATTAATTGGGAAACCCCGGGCAAAGGGAGCCCTCTTGAGGCTTCTCAGGGTGGAGGCAGTGACGGATCATTAGGAAGATTTGGGGCTCTAGAAGCCCGATGCCCCCCTAGGATAGCAAGGAGAAACCGCATCCCAACAGCCAGACCTGTCAGCCCCCTGCTTGCTCACTGCCTGAGGTCTTGGAGCTGGCCTTCAGCACTATCCTGCTGTCCTCGAAGCAGCTGAACCTCGCACAGCAGCCGGCTCAGGTCCTCCTGACGCAGCCGGCTCTCCTCACTCCTCAGCACCGAGACCTACAATGGTGTCCAGAGCGGGGCTGAGTGGCTCCACTCTGACCCAGCTAACCCCTCATATCTGCTGCCCTGTCTTCTCCTGCACTGGGGTGGGGGTGGGGGGACGGGCAAATCCAGTGCCCCAGGGGCTAACCTGGGGGACGGACTGGGACCAATCTGTGGCTGGAGCTGGGGCTGCTCTGGGGCTGGGGCTGGACTGGGTCAGAGACTCTACTGGAGATGGGAATGGGGTTGGGACTGGGGCTGAGGCTGGCCTGGGCTTGGGGCTGGAGCTGGGCTGGAAGGAGCAGGCCCACCTTCCTCTTAATGTGTTCCAGCAAGTGTTCGTGCCCTCGGAGGAAACACAGGTGTTGGAACTCCGTGTCGTCCCGGTCTGGCTTCACCAAGCCTCCCTGCTCAATGCTCACCACCTTCCTGAAACCATCTGAGAAGTCCCCAGAGGGGAGGGTCATAGGGATGCTGACTCTGGAGGCCCACAGTCCCCTCCAAAACAATAACGCATCGGGAGAGTGGATGAAGCACTTTCCTCCCTACAGCCTCTGCAGGTCAGGACTGTAAGCACTCTCCACGAAGAGGCAGAATCCTATACTTGAAGGCCCCAGAAACCTGCATCTGGAATTCTGCCTCTAACTGTAAGCAGGAACAAAGTTACCGACCCTCTCTAAATTCATCTGGACAATAGGAGTAACTTGCTCACCAGGAGGTTGGGAGAATCAAAACAGAGCAGTACGATAAAGGACTTTGTAAATAAACTTCCAAGGGCTATCCAAATGTCAGCTACAAATCTCTCCCTCCATCCTCACCCCCATTGTCCCCCATTCCACAGTCAGAGAGCTTCTGTCTGGTGTCATACGAGCCCCAGGTGGGACGCAAGCCAGGTCTCCTGACCCAGCATTCAGCAGCCTTCCCCCAGGGCTTCCCTCCCCCATGTTGAATAAGGCAGAAGCCCTCGGGCCTTTGGGGGGTAGATTAGGACTCCAGTTCTCCCAGGTGGGGTGAGGATTCTGCTCTTCCTTTTCCCATAAGCCAGTGTCCTCTCCTCTCCTGCCCTGACCCTCCTCCCTCTTGGGCGATCATGGTGTTGGCAAGCAACACTTACACATGTTGAGCTGCCTCACAAAACTGGCCATGTTGTTGTGTTTAAAGTATTTGGGCAGAACTTCCTTGGCAAAGCGGCCTTGATCACGTACATGGAAGCTGGTTCCATTCTGCAAAACACCCCAAAACATAGACATACATAGAGAGAGACACTCCCCCCCAAACCCACAGAAATACACAGACAGAGACACAGAGGGTACAGGGCAACCGACACAGAGACACAAACAGGACAACAATAATAAGCATTTATTATACACCTATTATGTACTTATGGTAGACACTGAGAGACTCAAGATAGAATGAAACAGTCTCCTCACAGAGTGTCCTATCTACTTTGGTGAAACACAGATGCAGAAATTATATATGTATGTGTATATATGTGTGTGTGTGTGTATATATATATATACATATATATATATATATATAAATATACGAACTCATTTCTTAATAAGGGGAGAACATTAAAAACTGGGGAGTAGGGAGAATCTGGAAAGGCTTTGTATAGAAGCTGATTCTCGCAGGGAGCTACAGGTTCCCACAGGTAGAGATGAGGAAAAGGAGTATTCCAGGTCTGGGGTATAGCTGGGCAAAGACTTGGAAGTGGGAGAGAATCATAACAGCTTACGTTAATGTAGTATTTTAACTCTTGTAAGATGTTTTGTGTATATCACCTTGTTTGATCCTTATGACAACCCTGCTTTTTATCACCCCCAATTTATAGATGTGATCACTGAGGCTCAGAGTGGGTATGTGACTTGCCCCAGGCCACACAGCTAATAATGTTTGAGGTGGGATTCAAAATGAGGTCTTCTAGACTCCTCATCCAGTCAGCCATCAGCATAGGCTGTCTCTATGGACTGGCACATTTGGGGAACAGAGATTCATAATTATAGCTCACATTGGTAAATATAACTTCATACCTGTATATCTATATGTATGTATATGTACACACATGTACATATATACACATAAACAATCTCATTGAATGATCTTCACACCACTTAGAGATAGGTAAGGTAGGTAGAGTAAATGCCTTTACACTGTTTTCTCATGAGGAAACTGAGGCTGAAGTATAAATCTTTGGTACCTGTGAATTTTGTTATAAGGGACTGGGTAGGGGGAGAGGGAGACGGATGTAGGGGGATATTTAGTCTATGTAAAGACCGATGATGCCCTTAAAATTGTATTTTCTGTTTTTAAAAAAGAGGTAGCTGTGGTATAGAGGAAGGAACCCAGGGTTTGGAGTTCAAATCCCTACTTTGTCATTTAATCCTGAATCAGAAGGTAGGTGCCATTGGACAGCCATGACTTTGGAGACTTCACATGCCCCTCTGGGTCTCAGTTTCCTTCTCTGTAAAATGAGCAAGTTGGATGAAATCAGTAGTACTTAACCTAGCATCTGTGAACTTGGTTTGTTTTTTAAAATATATTTTGCTAACTGCAGTTCACTGCAATTAGTTTCTTCTGTAATCTTCTGTATTTTATTTTATGCATTTAAACACATTCTGAGGAGGGGTCCCTAGGCTGTCACCAAAGGGTCCAGGGCACCAGCAAGGTGAAGAATCCCTGGATTGGATAACCTCTGAGGTCCCTTCTATCCAGAGATCCCATGACTTTCCCAAGTTCAAACAGCCAGTAACTTGATGAAGAGCAGAGAGAGATTATTCCCAAAGCCAATCTGGGTCTTCTAAGTCTCAATCCAATCCCCTCCCACCCCCACCCCCACCCCCCCCACTGCACTACATTGCCTTTCAAGAAGGTAAGACTTAGCAGAGGGCCATGAATAGGATTTCATTAAAGGTGCTGGGAAACTTGGAGAGGAAGGGAATCATCATTTACATTGTTCCCACTATGTGCCAGGCACAGTGCTAAGCATATTTTACAAATATTATCTCATTTGATCCTCACACCAGTCCTGGGAGGGAGGTGCTATTCTTATCCCCAGTTTACATGTTAGGAAACTGAGATAGGCAGAGAGACATTAAGGGACTTGTCTAAGGTCCTGCAGCTAATAAGTGCCTGAGGTTAGGTTTGAACTCGGGTCTTCCCGAATCCAAGCCCAGCCCTCCATCCACTTTGCCATCTGGCATTCACAGACATAGACTCAAACCTCTATGAATTTAGACACACAATTAGAAACAGGAAGTAATAATAATACATAGAATAACACAGTGCCAGGCACTGTGCCAAGTGCTTTACAATTATCGTCTCATTTAATCCTCACAGCAGTCCTGGGAGGCAGGTACTATTATTATCTCCATTTTACAGATGAGGAAACTGAGGCAAAGAGGTGAAGTGACTTGCACAACATCACACAGCTGGTAAGTGTCTGAGGCAAGATTTGAACTCAGGTCTTTCTGATTCCGAGCCCATGCTTTAGGCAAGAGCATTGGATCAGGAGTGGGGAGAGTTGAATCTGCCACTAACTAAATTTCCTTGGGAAGCCATTTCCCTTCTCAGAGTCTCAGTTTTCTCATCTGTTAAATGGACTCTTCCAGCTCTGACATATATAATCTTACGCAGAGGATCCTAACACAGCTGCCCCCCCTTCACCCTTCCCCTCTCCTCAAAAGGGGACATCCCTGACAGGAGGATTTTATTGTAAAGGACATCAACATGCAGACAGAAAATAAACCTGAATTTGAATCCCAACTGAAGATTTGCTGTCTCTATGACCTTTCTCATTCTGGGCCTCAGTTTCCTCATTTGTAAAATGAGGTTTGATTAATCATCTTTAAAGTCCCTTCCAGTTTGAAATCCCATAGATCAAATCTTTAAGTATTCTCCCATTTCTGCTTGTCCCTCTCACTGCCCCTGCCCTCTCCCCTAAGCTGAAAAAAAGTGGCCTGAGGACAGCTGGAATCTGACCCAGCCATCCTGGGGCCCCAGGCCCTGTCATGGGCATGTAGACGGAAGGCTCTCACTGATGGAAGAGGGGGGAGGGGGTCAGAACTGGGGGAAGGGCTTTGATGGGGTCATTTTTCCCGGGCTGTCTACAGTTTCCTTCTCATATGTAAAATGTAGGAGTCGTATTAGATACCTAGTTTGGGGTCTTGTCCAGCACTACAACTGTCAAAATCTTTTGACAGTAGGATGCTCTCACTTGTGGGGTGCCGGGGAGAGTCACTACGGAGATACTCGTAGGGTCCAATTCAATCAATATTGGTTGACTCGAATTGACAGAGGGGTGTGGGGGGAGCCCGAGGTCACAGTGACAGTGGCATGCCGAGAGGGTGATACACACCCTGGGACACATTCCCGGAGGGGCGGGGTGTCACACTCACGGGGCTCCAGCAGATGAGATGGTTCGTCTCGGGGTCCCCCACCAGCGTCCACAGTTTGGTAAGGAAGGCAGGCACAGGGCTGGGGTAGCCGTCCATGGCCACCGCGGGGCCCCCGGCGGCCTCCTCCACGCTTTGGGGGACAGTCCTCTGCATCAGCACCCTGCGCTCTTCACAGCTCAGCACTTCGGGGCGGCGTGGCTCAGCCCAGCCCCGCCCCGGGGACAATGGCCTGGGGACAGCAAAGTGCTGCGCACCGCGAGCCGCCTCCCGGAGCCCCCGTCCCCGCCCCTGCCCCGAGACCGGATCAGGCGGGGGGCCACGTGCTCCCTGCCCGGGCCTGGACTGACGAGAGGGTGGCGGGGCGCGCTCAGTGCCCGGCGCGGCCTGAGGACAGACGGACGTGCAGGACACGGGGTCAGAGGCTCCAGGTTGGAGGGTGGGCAGAGAAGGGGGTGGGGGTGGGGGAAGGACAGTAGGGAGCGTGCCAGCGTGAGTGAGTGTGCAAGGACGGGAAATAGTGAGAATACTTGTAGCGAAAAGCACACTGAACCGGGGAGCCAAGGAACCTGATTTCTGGATGGAGTTCTGCCATTCACTGGCCACGTGACCTCGGGCAAGTCCCATAAGCTCTCCGTGCCTCAGTTTTCTCCTCAGTAAAATGGGGATAATTCGTGTCCTTGACCCCTTTGGCGATCAGAATCAGGTTTTTAAATACATAAAACTAAACGCAGAATTACAAAGGAAATCAATTATCTCGAAATAGTTATAATTTTTTTTTTTAATATGCAAGTTCAAGGACAGAAGGTTAAGAACTCCTGGTCTAGTCCAAGTCCTTTATTTTACAGGTGAGGAGACTAAGGCAGTAAAGTGACTTGCCCAAGGACACACAGCCAGAAAGTGTCAGAGCCCCAAAGTCTCTTATTCTTCCGACACCAGCTGTATATTTGCAACTCTAAAGGATGTTATAGGAGATGGGTTTGTAAATTAGACATCCTCAGGTCTGACCCCATTTTATGGGTGTAGAAACTGTGGGCCATATCAGTTGCAAGGATGCATAAATAGGGTAGGACCCACAGCTCTGGGTGTGCAGAGATGAGTGGAAACCAGTAAAAAGAATGAAGACTAAGCAGAAAAAAGATGCAGTGGAGCAAATGTTGCACTCTTCCCTTCAAAATCAGGGCTAAAAAAATTGGGGGAGGGGTGGGGAATAGACTAACCCATGCTTCAATACTCAGACTTCTCAACTCTGCTGTTTACCAGAAGACCCTCCCATCCCCCATACAACGAAGGGGTTCTTGGGATGACTGATCCACGGCAGCTGAAGTTCTCTGAGGGTCCATACCCTTCAGGAAACCTACTGTTTTTGAAGGCAACAGTTTTCTACCCAAAGATACTATTCCCCAGCCATCTTTCCATACATTGTAGTAGTAGGGTAGGTGAACAGAGAAAAAAGGAAGAGAGAAAGGGAGGAAGAGTACATCTGATGGAAGGAGTCGGTGAATAGTTGGGGCAAACCCTACTTTGACCTCTCTCGTGGTGTACGGGCTATAGCCAATGGGAGGAAACCAGATCATGGGACAGGATTTGTGTGTGTGTGTGAGCACTGCTGCTCTCTCCCCCTGGGGAAAGTGCCAACAGTGCAGGTTCTTCCTGGGGGAGCCAGCCTCATTCCTTCCCTTGCCCTTCTCCCACAACAGACCTTATCCAAAGGCCTGCCCATCTTTCCCTCTCTTGGACTTCGAATAAGATTCTGCATCCCCTCAGGAACAGGGAAGGCCCCTTACCCACATCTTCTCCCCATCTGTGCCCTCTGCCCATTTTTTTTTAAATAAAGCACTCCCCCACCCGAGCCCTCCACCAAATCAGAGATTTTCCTAAAGCTCATTTTCCCATAATTATTTATGATTTACAATACTTTTTCTTCAAAACAACCCTGTGAGGCAAGTAGTGCAAATATTTTACTGAGTGGTGGAAACTGAGTCTCAAAGGGATGGTGTGACTTATCCAAGGTCACCCAGGTAATTAGTGTCAGGGCTGGGCCCAAGTCTTCTCTTGCTTAAAGTCCAACATTCTTTCTACTACTCTGTGCTGCCTCATGCATCCCAGCCTCCAGCAGCTGGGACCAGCAGAAAGCAAAACATTTTGGAAGACTTTATTGATGTCCTCCCTTTGACCATGTTAACATGGAGAGTCCCCTGACCAATATTTCCAAAGCTCCTGATCTGGATCACTCTCAATCAGAGTCAATTCAAGACTTCAGAGAAGGTTTGGAAATTCCTGTGTGTGTCTGTCCATCACGGTTACAGTCCTTCACATATGATCTCATTAAAATACCTATGGGTCACGGAAAGCAGAATTTTCTGACCTTAAAAATAGGAACATGTATGAAATATTTTAAGTGACATTGCACAGGCATCCCCCCCTTCCTCCTTTCCTGCACCCTGGGTACCTTCCTATATCTTCTCTCCCTGGACTCAGTTTTGCTTTCTTACCTCTCTGAAAATTGAATTCTTGGAGGGCCCAGGATACAGAGACATTGATTAATGTGACAGCCGAAAGATCGTTCTAGCTCCTTGTTTGATGAAGAAACTGTAGGCCTGGGAGGAAGGTGACTTGCCCAAGGTTGTTAGTGAATGGCAGACCTAGTCCTCCTGACTCCTAAGCTAGTGCTTTTACTTTAAAGATGTTGGTGTGTAGTCTTGTCTGTGAGTCTGAATATGTGTGGGCGTGTTTGTGCACCACATCTGGGTCACAGAAGAAAGGCACATAGATTTGGATACAGGAATTGTGTTGCTATAATTCACTCCAGTATTCTTACAGCTACACCTCACTGCCTGTTAGGACCCGGTAGAAAGGGTGGTCTCCTAAACTAGGGAAAAGGCTATTCTATTGAGAAACCTAGCTACTGGGAGATTCTAGGGCCCAGGTCTTAGAAAATCATATTGCCTGAGGTGGTGTCTACCTCGGTGGCTCCAGTTCTCTGGCACCTATTCGTGTGGCCATGACCAACTTGAATCTTCTCTCTGGATCTTATCCATAAAATGAGGGAGCTGGACTAAGTGGTTTTTGGATCTCCCTCCCCCCATCCCAGGATGTGATTTTCTGTGGTTCTAACCCCGTATGTACTCATAGTAAGCACAAAGGCACAGATATGTCCTTCCTCTTGTTCTCACAGCTAAGGGCCCTAAAATCCACGAAGTTGGGATTAGCACGTCTGCTCCTCAGCGCAGATCCTGGGATCTAGAGCTGGGGAGGACTTTAGAAATGATATGATCCGAACCCCTTCTTTTCAGAGAAGGAAAATGAGGCCTAGGGTGAGGAAGGAAACTTGCCTTAGGTTACACTGTAAATAAGAGGTAGAGATGGGTTTGAACTTGACCTCTTTCCACCACAACACACTGTCTAGATTAGCTGTAGGGTTAGGAAATCCGCGATGCAGACTCCGCGGTTCCTCTCAGCCTGGGGTTAAAGCTCGTCACCTGACAATCCTGGGCCGCCAAGGATGCGGCTCCCTAGTGACCTTGAGAGTGTAGCTGCGGAGGTAGGGGCAGTGGGTGAGGAAAGCACTCACTACAGCGGGCACTACCACGCAGTAGCAATGAACTTCGCGCAGGTGGCCACAGCACCGCGCCAGCTCCTCTAGCGCCGAGTTCAGGGCGGCTGAGGCTGTGGCGCGCACGACCAAGGCTGTCAGGGTGGCAGCGTAGTGGCGGCCTGCGAGGCGCACTGCTTCAGCGACCTCGCCGAACGTATTGAGCCTCAGGGTGGTCACGGGGATGGCTGGCTGCAGGACGAGGGTGACCCGCTCATCAGGTACCGTATGGTCCAGCTCGAGGTCCACCGCAAGCCCCGGGTGACGCTTTCGAACCGCGGCCCACGCGTCGTCGGGTATGCCCTCGGCGTACTTGTCAAGCCGGGCGCAGAACACGGCCAGGTACTGGAAAGGTGGGCGGTCTGGCTCGGCCAGGGTGGCCAGTACCTGGGCTGACAGGCTGGCGTAGTAGAGACCTAGAGCGCACAGGTGAGGGCAGGCAGCCAGGACCGTGCGCACCGTCTCCGGGCGGACGTTGCATACCAGCGTCCTGTTGTTGAGGAAAAGGCCTCGGAGCTCCGGGCAGGCCCGCGCCACCTGCAGCACTAGCCCGTCGTCCAGGGTGAAAGGCATGCTTCTGAGATCCAGCTGTCGGAGCGCGCACAGGCCCGGAGGCCCTGCTGCGCACACTTGGAGCAGTCCGTTCAGGATATCTTGGCCAGAGTAGAAGAGCGGGTTCTCGCCTCTGCAAGCAATGCGCAGCCCCTGCAGGCCGGGACCCTGCTGGGCCAAGGCAGTTAGGAGCTCCGTGGCTGCCCGCCGGCTCCCCTCCCTGGACGGGTCAAACTCCAGCCCCAAGTGGCGGATCTGGCCGAGGCAGGGGGACAGACAATTCAAGGCAGCCGTATCTGCCTCCAGTTCGCAGCTTTCAGAACAAAACAGAGGGGAAAATTATCAACAGTGCTGCCAGAGGCGAAAGTAGAGTTCATAGTTGTCTCTCTATGTTCCACGGTGCTCCTAGCTCTCTATTTCCATCCTTCCCATCTCTGCTGTTTCAGGGTCTCAGCAAGGGGCTTGCCCAAGGCAATTGCCGAGCTGTCAAGGAAACGAATTCACACTGGGATAGATGTGTGCACCTCTAATCTGAGGTGGAAAAGAGTAAGACTTCCTTCCCTGAACCAGCTTGATGGCCTGGCCTTATCTGGACTAACCCTTCCAAGTATGGCATTCCATATCCTAACTTATCCAAGAAGAACTTGCTTCTGGGACATAGTTTTGGGCTAAAGAAATCACGAACAGATTAATCATCTCTTTTGTTGTAAAAAGAAATAGGTATTACTCTTTCAAAAATGCCTTACATGATTACTGTGGGTACTCCCTAGTATGCTCATGCAGAGAGTAGCCCTTCCCTGCCTCAGTAGACAGGCCTTCAGGACTAGTTATGGCAAAACAAACGAACGAAGGAATGAATAAAATTTAAAAATAAATAAAATCATCACCCAGTGGCCAACCCTCTCCTGAACTCCCCACCTCACCCCATATATCCCATTTGTTGCCAAATCTTGTCCTAACTTCACAAACTTTTCTCATATACTTTGTTGTCCCCTCCTCTCTACCCACAGAGCCACAATTGTTTCTGGCCCCATCACCTCTTACCTGGGCTATGGCAGTAGCCTTCTAACTAGTTTCCTCACCCCAGATCTCTTCCCACTCCAACCCATCCTCCATCCAGCTGCCAAAGTGATTCTCTAATGGATAGGTCTGATTGTGTCAACCTCCCTAACCCCCATTAGCTCTAATGGTTCCCCCAGGATCAAATACGAACTTCTCTATTTGTTCATAAGCTGGTGCCTCCTTACCTTTGCAGTTTTCTCACGTGTTGCTCCCCTCTGTAGACTCTACAATGAAGCCGAACTGGCATGTTTACTGTCCCTCACACAGGATACTCATCTCTCGTCTCCTGACTCACCTTTGCACTGATTGAGTACTCTGCCTTCTCACCTCTGCCTCTAAGGTTCCCTGGCTTCCTTCTAGACTCAGCTCAAGACCTGTCTTCCGTAGAAGGCCTTTCCTGGTTCCTTAGGCAATTACTGCCTTTCCCTCTCAGAACACTTTCTATTTACTCTGTATATAGGTTGTATGTGCCTAGTTGGTCTTTGAGGGCAGAGACTGTTTTTGCCTTTTTTTGTATACCCAGTAGATGCTTAATAAACTCTTGTTGAATTACAAAGAAAAATTACTCTAAAAGACTCTAGAACTTTGATCAAATCAATGGCCAATTCTCATTCCAGAGGACTGATAAGGAAGCACACTACTCATCTCTTGGCAGAAAGGTGATTGACTCAGGATGCAAAATAAAGCATACATTTCCTGATATGACAAATGAAGGAATGTGTTTGCTTGACTACAAATATCTGTTACCAGGACTTTGTGGTTGGGTTTTTTTTTTCCTTTTTCCATGGGCTGGGGGAGGTGAGAGGTTGAGGTGAGATAAGGATAGGAGGGAGAAAGAGAAAAGAAGAAAGGAAAGAAGGAAGGAGAGTCTTGAGGAAGCTTTTTTTTTTTTAATGGAGAGAAGAAAACAGAAGGAAGACCAGAAAAAAGGCCAAAGAAGCAGGACAGATTAAAAAACTACAGCTTGAACTTACTTTATATGTAAAAGAAAATCACGCTACACATATAAAGGCCTGCACAATCTCCTTTTTCTGATTTACTATGTACACACAAATGCCCATTCAATTTGGCATTTGTTAAGTTCAGAACAAAATTTTTTTTTTAATTTTAATTAAATGCTATTAACTTCTTGCCTGATTGGCTCTGAGCCCTTTCACATTTAGCTATATTTCAATAGATTGCAAACTTCTTGAAGGGTAGAGGCCTATCTTCCTTCCTTCCTTCCTTCCTTCCATCCTTCCTTCCTTCCTTCCTTCCTTCTTCCCTCCTTCCCTTCCTTCCTTCCTTCCTTCCTTCCTTCCTTCCTTCCTTCCTTCCTTATTTCCTTCTCCCCACCCTCCTTCCCTCCCTTTTTCCTGCCTCCCTTCTTTTCTTTTTTCCTTCCTTTATTTTTCTTTCCCGAGACCTGACACATGGTAGGCATTTAATAACTGCCTGTTGAATTGAAATCAAATGAATTAGCTAGGTTAGGCCTTGGACAAACAAAAAGCCATGGGGCAGGTCCCTGAATCCCTTGCAGATTGGTTGGACCTACTACTGTATGCTCATCATCTGCTCGCATAACTTCCAGAACATGAGGTTCGAGGCCCAACACCTCCATGTAGCCAAATCAGTAAACCTCCTTGAAGCCCTGTCCCTTCTACTTGGATGCAGGACACAGGAGGTGAAGGGGTGGAGAGCCATCTCTCCATCCTCAGTGTCTGAGCTGGCATGAAGCAGGGCTTTAGGACAATGCCTGTGTTATTACAGTTTGCTGAATGTTTACAGTATTATAAAACTTTTCAGTGGATCCTAGGGAACAGACTCACTTCCTCAGGGGTAAGGGTGGAAGCTGGCAGCTATCTAAGCACAAGTCATTAGCCAAGATCACCGGGAAGTGGGTAGAACTGATAAGCCTGGGGCAGCCACCCTCTCTCACTGTAATCTTTAATGGGACTCAGTCACTCATTTGGAGTCAGTTATTCTAATTCCACTGATAGCACTTACTGAAAACTAAAGTGCCAGGACTGTTCCTTTGTTATCTGTTCGAATTTTGCCCCATGGCTAAGGTGCTCAGGGACCTCAGGTAAGTTAATAACATTTGAAGCAATACTACTAGCATTTCTATAGCTCTTTAGGGTTTGTAAAGCACTTTCCAAATATTTCATTTAATCCTCACATGAACCCTATAAGACAGGTATTGTTATTATACCCTTTTAGAGATGATGAAACTGAGGCTAAAGTAAAGTTAAGTGACTTGCCCAGAACCACACAGTAGGAAGGGTCCAAGGCCAGATTTGCCCTTAGGTCTCCCTGACTGCAGGCTCAGAGCTGTCTCCACTGTCACCTGGGTGCTTTAGGGGTTTAGAGGTCTTCTACTGTGGGTCCTTAAGGCTTTCTTACCTGATATCCGTGATGTACCACACAGAGCTTGAGTTGACAGCAGTGGCCCAAGCCCGACAGACCTGGGAAACCGAATATCGGTCACGAAGGGGCAAGAATCGGAAGATCAGTGACAGTAATTCTTCAGGGAGGTATTTCCACAGTTCAGCCATTGGGAAGGCAGGTGAGCTCCAAAGGATCCCAGTCTGCCAATCCTTCTGCAGCGTGACTGGAGCTGGTCTGAGGATAGAGACCAGGGCATGACTCAAAGGGAAAGAACCTCCCACTCAGTGAACTCTCCCCCTCCTCCTACTCAGTGCCTTGCATGGCTGGGGAAACTACCATGGGGTGGGGGTTTCCATGAGAACATCACCCTGAGAACAGACCTAGGTTCAGCTCAGTATCCTCCAGGAGCTGTGTGATAACTTTCCTTAAAACCTCATTGTAGATTTCTTTAATTTTCAGCATATACCTTCTCACAAGGCAATACATTCCATTTGCTTACCCCTCTCAGTGTTAATATGGTCAGTCTCTCTTTTGTTTTAAAATTATATTTACCCAGCAAACATGTAAAAAATAAGAGAGTTGGACTGCAAACCACCAGTTCTTAACCAAAGGACCATAAATTTGATTAAATTTTTTTTGATAAACATTTCAACATAACTGGTTTCCTTTATAATTCTAGATACTTTATTTTATGCATTTAAAAACACTCTGAAGAGTCTATAGGCTTCGCCAGACTGCCAAAGGGTTAAGCCATTACACAGAAAAGGTTAAGAACCTCTGGGACTTTTAGAATCCCTCCCAGCTCTAACATTCTATGTTATAAGATCTTTTCCAGCTCTAACGTTCTAGGTTTCCCCCCTCAAACCTTCCCCACTTCCAAACCTCCCCACTACTATGGGGAGCACCACCATTCTGTCCTCACTGTCCCTTGGGCTCACAACATATATGTAGTTCTGGATTCCTCTCACCTTCACCGTCTCTCATCTCATATCTAACCTGTTGCCAAGGACTGTTGATTTCACCTTTGTAACCTCTCTCAAACACACCCCCTTGTCTCCTCTAACACTAGCATGATTCTAATGCAGGCGCTCATCCCCTCATGCCTGGATTATTGCAATAGGTCTGCCTGCCCTAAGTCTCTCCCATATTCCTGTTCTTCCATTCAGAGATTTTCCAAAAGCACAAGTCTGACCATGTCAGACCCCTACTCAATAAACTCCACTGGCTATCACCACCAGAATAAAATACAAAAATTTGGCATTCAAAGCCCTTCATAGCCTAGTTCCTCCTCCTCCCCCCCCACCCCCCACCTTTCCAGCCTTCTTACATTTTACACCTCTCTCCCACCTCCGTATAATCTGTTATCCAGTGACAGCCGTTTCCTCGCTGTTCTTGAACACTCCATCTTCTGATTCATGAAATTTTCTCTGGCTGTCTCCCATGTCTGGAATGCTCTACCTTCTCATTTCTTCCTCCCGGCTTCCTTCAAGTCTCACCTAAAAACTCATCTTCTACAGGAAGCCTTTCTCAATCCCTCTTAATTCTGGTGATTATTTCCTATTTATCCTGTACACAGTTTGTCTGAATATGTTTGCTTGTTGTCTCCTGCGTTAGACTGTAAACTCCTTGAGAGACTATTGTCTTTGTTTTTATCTCCAGGATTTAGCACAGTGCCTGGCGCTTAGTAGGTGCTTAATAAATGCTTATTGACAGGTCTCACATTCTTTTAGAAGGTGTTTTATGGCTCTGCCATTCACACTATGTCAAACTGTGTTCAATGCCCGTATTTTGTGTGAATGTGTGTGTGTGTGGGGGGCGGTGCTTAGAGAATAAACTCGAATCCTCCCTGATGCCTCTCATCTGCCATTTCCATCCAGACTGCCTGTCCTTAGGACAGTACTCAGTCCTTCCAACCTCATAGACCAGGGGGACGTCTGAAGGGCCCTTCACCTTTCATGCTGGTGCCGTCCTACCGAAATTACCTCCCATTCACCCCGCACGTAGCCGGTGTGTACGTAGTTCTTTAAATATTGTCTCCTCCTTTAGAATGTGCGCACTTTGAAGGCAGGAACTTTTCCCTTTTCTTTGTATCCCCAGAATTTAGCACAGTGACTAACACACAGAGAATGCTTAATAAAAGCTTGTGGATTTGACTTCTTTCCTCACCCCATCCTCCCCCGCCCCTTCCCCATACGCGCGATAATTATAAAGATCACAATCAACTTTCTCACTTCTGTCCTGGAATAAATTGTCTCTCTGTCCGCCTCGTAATGCAGAGCACAGCCACGACTCGGGCCGGAGAGTCGCCGCCCTTTGGGCGGGTCCGTCACTTACTAACGGGACCAAGAGACTGGACGGTACTCGAGGCCGGGGCCTTCCGCCTTTTCCTCCAGTTCTCTGTGGGCTTTCTGAGGACTATATTTTGCCTGGAACTTCGAGAAGGGCGACTACTTGGCCTACGCTGGAGCGTAGATCATTTCGAGACGGGGGGCCCCCGGCTAGGCTCTGCGGAGTTCAGCAGCCCAGGGCCCTAACTCGGGGTGGGGCTCTGGGGACTTTTTCTCCGCCTCCACCGTCGCCCCAACGCCGACCCGATAGCTCCCGAAGCTCCTGTAGAATCCAAGGAACCCAGGGCTCGCTCTCATGGCTACACCATGACCCTGACAAAGTCTGCCAACGTCACCCCTTGAGTCTGGCTGCCCTTTGGGATAATAGAGCCTCTTTTCCACTTATACCCACCACCTTGCGGCAGTGAAGGAGTTAAATGGGTAGGGCTCTAGAGCCCCGAGTAGAGCCCTGAATGGTTCATTCAAATCAGCTGGGGACCAGTAGCCAATCACCAGCTTGGGCGGGGCCGAGCCCAGATGAAGCTGCGGGATGGAGGCTGGTCCATCTATTTTGGGTGCCCGGGACATCAACCGGGTGCCCGGGACATCAATAGAGTGCCCAGGACATCAATCAGGTGTCTCCAGCCCTCTGCCTCGCAACTGTTCCCCTCCGACACTACAGTCATCAACCCTGAGGATCCCTTTTTTCGGGGAGCAGGGGTTTCTATCAGTTGTTTCCGTTTCGGGGACTTGGGCGGACAGCCGGGTCCTTCGCCCGTCGTCCTCCCAATTCTACAGCCCTGGGAGGTGGTGGAGGCTAAAGTGTCTGGGGACAGACTGGCAGGTTGCAAGCTGGGTGCGGCCGGGATCGCGGGCGGAGGCGACAGCTGGACCTGGAAAGTCCCCCTCCTCCTTCCACCCCCAGGCATGGGAAATTTGAGGTAGTGGAAATCTGGACTCAGTGCCAGAGGACCTGGTTCAAAATCCTGTCTCTGACACTAATTGTATGTCTGTGGGCAAGTCACGTTGCCACGTTTCCTCAGCTATGGAGATAATGATATTTGCACGACCAATTCCAGTCGCTTTGTTGGTTTTAAAGCGCTAGGAAAATGGGGACTGCCCCCGGCTGCCACCAAGAGTGTCTCGAGCTTTTCCCAACCGGCCCTGCCCCATACTATCGGGGCTCCCCACGTCTTCTTTCCAAAGTCCAAAGTGTGAGGCATAGGGTGGGGTGGGGTGACGTGTACGGAGGCCAGTTCCACCTGAGCCATCCCCAGGAGGCCTAGCTCACATAACCTAAGGATACTAAATCTTCATGACTCCCAAAAGGCAAATTGAACATGAATCCCCATCCTGTGGATCCCCTTTTCCTTCCTCCACCCCCGCAGGTAGGGGTCCTAATAGAGGACAAATAATAAGCCACAGTTGTCCAGCTTTCCTCACAACAATCCTTATGGACTAGCCAGAGCCAAGTGACATAGTGGAACTTGGAGTCAGAAAGACCTGAGTTCAAATCCTGCCTCAAATACATACTAGTAGTGTAACCTTGGGCAAGTGACTTAACCCCTCTCAGTCTTAGTTTCTGCATCTGCGAATAATAACAGAGACCATTTCACAGAGCTGTTGTGATCAAATGAAATAATACATAAAGCCTTTTCTAAACCTGAAAGCGTAATATAAAAGCTAGCTATTACCCTTCGTTCGCAGAAGAGGAAAAAGGCTGAAAGGGAAAGTGACTATCAAGGCGGCACAGGTCTAGACTCAAGCCGACACCTGACTCCAAGCCCAGGGCTCTTCCTAGTATTGCATGTGCCCCAACCTTTCTCAGACCCGCGTGAGTATTGCTCACCGTTCCCAGCGGAGAAGTCCGTTTTGTCAGCTAACCCCGGTCTGGATGTTTCTTACCTGTCCCAGAGAGCGGACCTCGGATCTCGAGCCGAAAGGGTTACTGGGATCCCTGAATTTCCAGGGCCGGCTACACTGACTCAGGGATGGCTGACTCACAGGAGCTTAGACTGGTTCGTAGGCTTGGATCGGGGTGGGTCAGAGGAAGGACCCGGGCCCGTAGGCCCTTAGACCCATCCATTACGTAGCTCCAGTCACTACGCTTCTTAACTGCACCGGCTGCTCGCCAGGGGCCGCCCCGACCCCGAAATTTGGGGGATCCCGGGACTGGGAGCCAGCTCTGCCCCTCCCCTTCTCTCTTCTTCCTCCTCCCTGCTCCCTCTCCCCTTGGGCTCTGCGCAAACCCGGAAGAACGGGTGGACAGAACCGGTGTCTGCGAGAACCGGAGCAGCGGGGACCGGACCGCTAGGTCAGTGTCCGCGGGGAGCTTAGGAGGGAAGGGGGCACGGCGCGAGTTGGGGAGGGGCGGGGTGGGCAGGGGCCAGCGGGCCGAGGGCGCTAGGGTGAAGGTCTGGGGTCCTCCTGCCAGGTTTGGCCTGGTTAGAGGAGCCAGGCAGAAGCAGGGTCCTGAGCTGGGGGTGGGTGTGGAGTGGTGTGTGCATTGGTTCCCGGCGGGAATCGGACCGAATAGGACACCTAGGGAATTCAGGCCAGATTCCTTGGCCTCCGGCCCTCTTTCCTCCCTTCCCTTCTCTCCTCCCGTCTCCCTTCTCTCCCGGGCTAGCTTGGGCTGTCTGGGGCCAGGGCCGGGCCCCACGTGGGAGATGTTCGGAGCCTCAGCCGTCCCTCCTCGGGGTACGGTTTCATTGGACAGCTCGAGTTTCGGAGGCACTTACAAAGTTTGCAAAGAGCATATCTCAGGAGAACTTTGTGTGCAAGTGTTAATTTCCTCATCTTGCAGATGGGGAAAGTGAGGCCCTGGGAAGTTAAGGGTTTTAAATGGGTACACACGCTTGGTAAAAATCTGAGCCCTTCTCTCAGTTTCCAAACCCAGCTCTCTTGCCAAGCACGAGGCCAAGCTGAAAATCTGGAGGTCAGCAACGAGCTGGGTCCGGCTCAGCCCAGCCCCGCCCCCAGCCTTTCCCCTTTGGACTTAGGGACTAGGGCCCATCCACCACCCTCCCTCCCGAACTCATCAGCTCTGCCCAGGCCCTGACCAGCGAGTGTGAAAAATGTCCTAATTAGGGGCAGAGGGAAGGTACCTTGGCAATAAGCCAAGGAGGGGACTGGAGGAATAGACCAATAGCCCTGATGGGGGGGGGGGGGCGGAAATGGAGCTGGCTGGCATAGAGCCAAGACAGGAGAAGGAAGAGCCAGGAAGGAGACGTCGTTTAACCAAAATTTAAGAGCTTACTGTATGAAGTGTACTGGGCCTGGATAAAGACAATAATGTAACAGAATCACAGGATTTCAGAGTAGAAACAGACCTTGGGGGCAGCTGGTCCAACTGGATCTTAATTGAGAATTGCTTCTACCATCTCCCTAACAAGCCATCATCTAGTCTTCCTTTGAAGATATCTAAGGGGAAACCCACTCCTTCCCATTCTACTTTAGAAGGGTTTTAATTATTTGTAGGAGGTGATAAGAGACATCCAGGGACACAAATCAGAAGGTGCTAAATGCATTAGAAGAGGGATTTTTTTTTAATACTATGAGAACAAATGTGGAACTGATCCCTTCTAGCAGAGATTATCAGGAAAGGCCTCAAGGAGAAGGTGAACTTTGAGGGATAGGTGGGGTGCAGGAGGAGGTTCCAGTGTTCCTGGCATAAGGGAGAATTTGAACAAAGTTGAAAATCCACTCAAAAGAATGAACATTTTGTTGGAGAGTCTGGGTATCATTCAGTTTGGCAGG
This sequence comes from Trichosurus vulpecula, assembly GCF_011100635.1. NCBI lineage: Eukaryota > Metazoa > Chordata > Mammalia > Diprotodontia > Phalangeridae > Trichosurus > Trichosurus vulpecula. Next base: position 379,141,524 of record NC_050575.1, on the reverse strand, counting down.
TGCCTAGCTTATGTAGGGTGGGCAGGACAAAACTGGAAAGATAGATTGAAGCTGGATTGTGGCAAAGCCAGAAATGTCAGGCTGAGGAATTTCTCCGGAATATGATAGGTACGAAACAGGGAGCCATGGCAGGTCATTGAGTCCAGACCAGCTGATGGAGCTGGTTTTTTTTTCTTCATTCCCAAGCACAGTTCCTTGGGCTCCTCCATTTCTTTCTCATCCTCAGCGGAAGGCACCTCTGCTGCCTCTATGGCCAAAGTGGCACCTTAGAAAGCTGCTTCTGTAGCTGTGAGAAGGATGGTTTGGAATAAAACTGAAGGTAGGGCCACCAGTCTGCAGGTTATTGCAATGGTCTAGTTGAAAGGGCTTGAACTAGGTTGGTGGTTGTGGCAGGGAGGAGTCAGATGGAAAGATGTCAAGGGCTTTGCCAAACTCTATCTCTGGGGCTAAGTGACTTGCCTGGGGTCACACTGCTAGTAAGTGTCTAAGACTGGATTTGAAGTCAGATCCTTCTGATACAGGTGGGTACTCTGTCCCCTGTACCACCTAGCTGCCCCCTTTCCACTCTTAATTAAGCCTGTGCTTATAAATTAAATTGGAGCTGTCAAAGATGCTGCCAGCTGGCCACAAGCAGCCAACAATTCTCCAACTGGGGCCAAACCAGGTTCAAGCTTAATTGGGAGATATTTACCAAAATAAATAAAAATACAACATAGATAATGTTAATTCATGGTTTTCTAAGTCAATACTGGCCCACAGGAATCCAGTTTTCTATTTGAGTTTTGACATCACTGATCAAAATTATCTGTTTCTCAACCATTGTTGGTGGTCTTATGCCCCACTGTCCCCATAGCCCAATCCTTCCTGTCTCCCTTAGAGGTCCCCAGTGACACTTAGGTGTTTAGAGCTGACATGGTTCCCTGAGATAGAAGCTGGGTTCCTGTTGAGGGCACCTTGTCCTCACCTGACCACAAAGGCCAGAGCTGGCCTTTGAAATTGGGCTAAGTCCCTTGTGTAGGGGGCAGGGTGGTAGTTGATGAATGGACAGAGACACAGGAAGGCAATAGATAAAGGAAGAGGAAGGTTGGTCTGTCAGCTGTTGTTAAAAAACAAACCAAAAAAAAACCAATCCCTGAGGCTCATAAGGATAGGGACTCATATACAAGACTATAGTCCCTCTGAAGAGTTCTCTGTCA